>NW_020956968.1:12588-44627 GCF_003031625.1 Empidonax traillii
AAATGTCTCTCCCCCACAGAGTAAAGGGGAGGTTTAAAATGTATGGCCTGGTGGTAGCCACTTGGTTTTCAGAGTTGGTTACCTGAATGGTGTCTTGACTTTGTCTGGGAGTTTGAGGACCGCCTATACCTGTTATGTCTGTGTCGCTCTTTGTTGTGTTCCAGTGTGTAGGCCAGTCATTTGATCTTATGATTGTCATATCTGCGCCTGTATCAAGCATTCCACTAACCGTGATTTCCTGATTTGCTGTTGGAGAGTAAAGGCGACAGGTCAGCATGGGCCGGTTGTGGGAAATTTGTTTGGCCCAGTTTACCATTGGGTTGTGTCCTCGGGCGCAGTTCTCCAGGCGTTGCAGAGGCTGCAGTCGAGCTAGTGGAACATCAGTGTACAATCTATCAGGAAGAGAAGAGGCTTGAACATTTATGGTTAGAGTATGTGGATTTAGGTTGGACAGTATTTCTGGGACAATAATTATCCCTTTGTCACGGCATTCTAAGTGTGAAGTCAGTAGGAATTTGTCATTTTTGTTTAGGATTTGGTTTGGGCGAACAGAGATTGCAATGGTGTCGAGAGTTTCTAGGATTATGTTGTCTAAGGGAAACAGAAGGATTTCTGGCAAGTCATTAGTGGATGGAGGTTCAGGACTCTTGGCGTCATCGCGTGGTCCCGCACGGTCTATCGTCCGTTTCCCTGAATGACATGATGAGGCTGCCAGTTATGGGTTCGTCCTGTGGTTCCTCCTCCTTTGGATAGGATGGGATCCCCATCTTTGGTGAAAGTGGAGCGGCAAAAGCGTGCCCAGTGATACCCTTTCTTGCATTTGGGACACAGAGTCTTAGGAAACTTGGGGGTAGGATCTGGATTAGGGCAGTCTTTTGCAAAGTGTCCTGGCTGCTGGCATTTGTAGCACACAGTATAAACTTTCTGCTTCCATGATTGCTTCTTTGATAGCTTGTACTCGTACTGGTTCAACTTCAATTAATGCATCTGCTATTACTTTGCTTTCATCTTTACCTGAGCCAATTTCTTTACAGGCTTGTATCATGGACATAGGTGTGGGGTTAACCAGTGAACGGAGGACAGGCTGACAGTTTTGGTTAGCTTGTTCTATAGCTAGCCAGATGAACAGGGCATCTTGGGCCTCTATAGGTTTCACTTGCTTAGCTAATAGCTTCCCTTAGTCTGGTAGCAAAGTCATAAAAGGATTCTGTAGGGCCTTGCTGTATGTGTGCAAATGAGGGAGAAGTGGTAGTCGCTTCTGCCACAGCCTTGATGGCTTCTAAAGCCAAACTTTTTGTTTTATCTAGCCTGACAAATGGTATTCGTGTCTGCATCCTGCTGGAGGAATATGGACCTTCCCCATACAATTCATTAATTAAGTCTGGCACAGGGACACATAGTGCCTGGTGTGAGTTCTCAGCATATTGCTTGATGAGTTTTTTCCACTCTTGTTTAAAGAGGGAATACTGCATAAGGTTTAAAAGTCCTTTAGTGATTATTCGAATGTCAGCAGGTGTCAGGTTGTATGCTGCGAATAGGGAGTCTAGCATCCCAGAAACAAAAGGAGAATTCAGTCCATAATCAGTAACTGCTTTTTTTGCGTCCCTTAAGATGGGATATGGGACAGGCTCCCAATGTGGTTCCTGGTTGTTTTCTCGGAAAACGGGGAAAACTTTCAGTAATTCTAGGTCCCCTGCCTCTTCAGCTTGCTTCCAAGGACCCTGCCACTTGTTTTTCGTGGCAGGGGAGTCGCCGCCTGTATCGCTATAGGCTGGGGTATTTGTTGTTGCAGGGTTTTTACTCGCGGCACGGGACTCATGGGCGCTGCCATTTTTGCAGATGTTTACACCTGGGGAGTCGGCGTTGTAAGAGCTACGTAGGGTACGGCCCCTTCCCTTAGAAAAACGGAGGCTGCGCGGTCGCGGGGAGGAAAGGGAGGTGGAGTCAGGGTTGGGATCATGTTGCACGCTGACATCATCCCGGGGTGTGGGTGTGGCTAGCCGTTCCGCGCGGTTCAGGGTGGGGGGGCAGCGCTCGGCGCCATCTTGTGAGCACAGTGGGCGGGCTTTGTTAGTTTTCGCGGGCTTTTTGAACGGAGGAGGAAGGGTTTCTTTTCCAGGTTCTTTTTGTTTTCTCAAATGGGGCAAAACTAAGCGCCACGCCATGAGAGTCTCCTGCGGTTTTATCGCCCTGTTCGAAGGCTTGTACTAAGGTAGTTCCGAGCTGGAACCATTGCCGATAAGTGAGTAATTCGGGGGACAGAAGTTTACTTTTAGAAACCCATTTTGTTAGGGCTTTGATGGATGTTTCTTTATACGGATGCCCCTCTAAAATTATTATAGCTTTTATGTGTTCATAAAATTGCTTTTCTGATCAAGAGAGCTTATTTCCCATAATTTTAAAGGTAAAGGAAAGGGGTTTTCTGGGATCACTCACAGGGATTCCCGGCGGGGACGTTCTCTAGTCGAAATTACGACCAGAGCAGGCTGCAGTTGCGTGCTCCAGAGGCGTGTTCGGCAGCAGGGGGTTCTTGGTGGGCGGTCGGGTTGCGGCGCGCGGCTGCGGGCGGCGCGGAGGGCTCGAGCGGCGCGGTGCCGGCGCGCGCGGCGCGAGCCGGGGGGGCTCGCGCTGCGGGGGCCGCTGGGATCCCGGCGCGGCGGCCACGCGGCGCAGTGTAGGTGTCGGAGCGGCGCTGCTCGCGAGCGGCGTTTGCCCTGGCAAAGGCGGCGGCTCGGCGCGGGGTCGGGCGACGTGCTTGGGAAGCGGCGGCCCGGCGCGCTGTCTCGACTCCTTACCAGCGGCCGTTTTTGAGCGTGGTCGGCTATCCGTCGGAGTCGCAGCTGTTCCGCCGGGGTATCACGTAGCTGGTTTCACGCAGTTACAGCGGCCGAGAACTGAGTGGACGTGAGCCCACAGGCGTCTTCTGTGAGTGGGGTCTTTGGGATAGACCGGACTCCGGATATCCAGTCTACCAGTAGCTCAGGTTAAAGGCGAGATCTTTCTTAATATAAGAAAGATGAGTTCTGCCCCGTGGTGAGCGCCATTTATCGCGAGGGGGGGGTTGTCCTTGCGATGGACCCAGCTTCCATCTTGCATTGGGAAATGAGACATACATACACAAGAGCATATATGACTCGCAAAATGGCTAACTCCTTTATTACAACAAGAAGACAGTTTATATAGAGGGGATTATCGAAGGATCTCGAACAGAGGTGGGACCCCTGCTAGGAACATCGAATCCTGAGGGGTACTGATAAGGGAGAATAGAAGGGTTGGCCTATGGAATATGTCTGGCCATCTAGGGAAAGGGGAAGACCAGGAAGGAGTGGTGGTGGGTTTCTGCAGGGGTCTTTTTCTTATCACTGGATTTCAGGTTCTTCCTTTGGTTTCAGCTGTCAAAGCACGTCTAGATGGATTTCTTCCTTTGAGGCCCCTTGGAATTCCTTTAGCATCTCTCTGCATTCTCTGTAGGCCTTCATCCGTCCACCCCCGACAGGTTTCAGTCTCTTAGCCTGTTTAATGGCAGCGCATGTCTCACAGTCATGGATAACCTGAGAGATAGCATCCATGGTTAGATCCACCCCTCAGTCTCGTACCCATCTGTAGGTGGCATCTCTGCCTTGATGGCCGGCGGCATCATGGGCCCATCGTGCTAAGAACAGTTCGTCTTTGTGCTGCCAGTCTAGGTCCACCTGTGACACCTCAACTTGTGCAGCTCGGTCTGCCCGTTCATTGTTGCGATACTCTTCATTGGCTCAATTTTTGGGCACATGGGCGTCTACGTGGCGGACCCTCACAATCAGCTTCTCTACCTGGGTAGCAATGCCTTGCCATATATCAGTGGCCCAGATGGGTTTTCCCCTACGTTTCCAATTGGTCTTCTTCCATCTGTCCAACCACCCCAACAGGGCATTGGCCACCATCCATGAGTCCGTGTAGAGGTAAAGTTTTGGCCACTTCTCTCGTTCAGCAATGTCCAATGCCAACTGGACAGCTTTGAGCTCTGCAAATTGGCTTGATTCACCCTCTCCTTCCATGGCTTCTGCAACTTGTCGTGTGGGACTCCATACAGCTGCTTTCCATTTACGTTTCATCCCAACAATATGGCAGGAACCATCAGTAAAGAGTGCGTAGCGTATGTCTTCTTCTGGTAGTTGGTTGTATGCTGGGGCTTCCTCCGCCCGTACCACCTGCTCCCCTTCTTCTGCTAGACTAAAATTCTCACCTTCCGGCCAGTTCGTGATGATTTCTAGGATCCCAGGGCGGTTTGGGTTTCCAATGCGGGCGCGCTGCGTGATCAGGGCGATCCATTTGCTCCAGGTGGCATCAGTGGCATGATGCGTAGGGGGCGTCTTCCCTTTGAACATCCAACTCAATACTGGTAGCCGAGGTGCCAGGAGGAGCTGTTCTTCTGTGCCAATCACCTCTGAGGCAGCTTGTACTCCCTCATAAGCTGCTAGGATCTCCCTTTCTGTTGGAGTGTAATTGGCTTCTGACCCTCTGTAGCTTCGGGTCCAGATTCCAAGTGGGCGGCCTTGGGTCTCACCAGGCACCTTCTGCCAGAGGCTCTAGGAGAGGTCCTTATCCCCAGATGCATAGTAGAGTACATTCTTCACATCTGGTCCTGTCCTGACTGGCCCAAGGGCTACAGCATGGGCAATGTCCTGTTTAATCTGTTCAAATGCTTGCTGTTGTTCAGGACCCCACTGGAAATCATTCTTCTTGCGGGTTACCAGATAGAGGGCTAACGATCTGGCTGTACTCGGGGATATGCATTCTCCAAAAACCTATGGCACCCAGGAAAGCTTGGATTTCCTTCTTGCTAGTTGGGGGGGCCATTGCTGTGATTTTATCGATGACTTCAGTCGGGATCTGACGACGTCCATCTTGCCACTTTACTCCCAGGAACTGGATCTCTTGGGCAGGTCCCTTGACTTTACTCTTTTTGATGGCAAACCCAGCCTCCAGGAGAATCTGTATGATCTTTCCTTTCTCAGAGACCTCTTCTGCTGTGTTCCCCCATACAATGATGTCATCAATGTACTGCAGGTGTTCTGGAGCTTCCTCTTTCTCTAGCGTAGCCTGGATCAATCCGTGGCAGATGGTGGGACTGTGCTTCCACCCCTGGGGCAGTCGGTTCCACGTGTACTGCACACCCCTCCACGTGAAAGCAAACTGCGGCCTGCACTCTGCTGCCAAGGGAATGGAGAAGAATGCATTCGCGATGTCAATAGTGGCGTACCACCTCGCTGCCTTAGACTCCAGCTCGTACTGGAGCTCCAACATGTCTGGAACAGCAGCACTCAGTGGCAGGGTAGCTTCATTTAGGCCACGATAGTCCACAGTCAATCTCCATTCTCCATCAGATTTGCGCACAGGCCAGATGGGGCTGTTGAAGGGGGAGTGGATCCTGCTGATCACTTCTTGACTCTCCAGCTCACGGATCATCTTATGGATGGGGATCACAGAGTCTCGGTTCGTTCGGTACTGCCGACGGTGCACTATTGTAGTTGCAATTGGCACTCGCTGTTCCTCAACCTTCAACAGTCCCACAGCAGAAGGGTTCTCCGAGAGGCCAGGTAATGAATTCAACTGCTTAGCTTCTTCTGTCTCTACAGCAGCTATCCCGAAAGCCCACCTATGTCCCTTAGGGTCTTTGAAATACCCATTCCTAAGGTAGTCAATGCCCAGGATACATGGGGCATCTGGACCAGTCACAATGGGGTGTTTCTGCCACTCCTTCCCGGTCAAGTTCACTTCAGCTTCCAACACGGTCAACTGCTGCGACCTTCCTGTCACCCCAGAAATGGAAATAGCCTCTGGTCCCACATGTCCTGAGGTCATCAATGTGCTTTGAGTGCCAGTGTCAACCAAAGCCTTATATTCTTCTGGGTCTGATGTGCCAGGCCATCGGATCCACACCGTCCAACAGACACGGTTGTCCTGTGCCTCTACCTGGCTAGAGGCAGGGCCCCTCTAATACTGGTCTCTGTCCTGCTCGTCACAGTTTTCTGTCTGCAAATACCGGCGGGAGGTACCTTCTAGCGGGTCAGATCCCTGCCCATGGGATACCGGCACCGCACTCACTGTCACGGAATTTGTTTTTCTCTGGTCCTTCAACTCTTGGACTTGGGCTGCCAAGACATGGGTAGGTTTCCTGTCCCACTGTCTCATGTCTTCTCCATGGCCAGATAGGAAATACCACAGCTTGGTTCGTGAGGTCTGTCTACCCTCTCTAGCTGGGGGGCCCCCAGTTCTCACTGGTGCCACCTGGGAGCTGTTTCTCTCAATCTTTTCTAGGATTTTCTCCTGTTGATCTTGTAATTTTGTAGCTATGGTAGTGAGGTTATCGAGTGAGGTCTCTACAGAGGAAACACGGACGTGTAGTGATTCTTGGACCATACTGTCGAACATCCGAAGTTTATTTGCTATAAGCACTACTGGCTCACTCTTTTCCCCAGCCTCCAGTGATGTCAGGTAACTGACGTGTGCAGATGGCCCCATACGTATGAAGGTCCACCACATGTACGGTGTACATCTAACCTTGTCAGGATCGTGATTAGCTTGTATATCCCTTCTAAACAGTATCTCCAACAGTGCCATTTCCCTCAGGTGTCGGATCCCCTCCTCCATGGTATTCCAGCTCTTCACACAATGGTCTGTCTGCAAGGCCTCTCTGTAAATGAACCTCTCTCACACAGCATCCAGCAGCCATGCCCATAGAGACAGGGGCTTTGATTCTCTCACAAATGCCTCTTCAATGCCCACATCCTGGGCAATAGATCTCAAGAACCTTGTTTCACCACCATCAAGGTTTATGGCATCACCTGTGGAGTCCCAAACTCGGATCATCCAGGTTAGTATGGGCTCATTCGGCTGAAGAATGAAGTCTGCTTGTAATTTCCGGAGGTTGTCATACAATAAGGACTCAGTGATGATTTCTGGCTCCGGGTTGGCTGCCTGTGAGGGTCCTGCTTCCCCATCATCATCAACTGGGCGGGCTGATTTGGTCTTATATTTCTTCTTTTGGATAGGGGCAACCTCCATTGACTTGTTCGGTCCCTTGGAACTGGCCTTATCTGGAGTCACCCTTGTATCAGACCTATCATTTTCATCTTTTCCTTTTCCCGGTGAGGGTTGCACCATACCAAGCACCTTTTTGTAGGCAACGGTTAAAGCCCCACATGCATCTGCCACCTGCCTCTCTATGGGTTTACCATGACCTCTCTCCCTCACAGCTGTTATTATCTGTGTAGGGTCTAGGAGTTGTTCGAGAGTGAACTTCCATGTTGGAAGAACTGGACCACTTTTTAGAAATTTACCCAAGTCCTCCCATGGCCCATGCCATTCGAGGTTTTCCACCCCTGGGGCTGGCTTCTGTGCCCGTTCCTGGTAAATCCTGGCCCTAACTACGAATTTTAGATATGACACTGTGGCACAAGCTTGCACGAGAAACCCAAAAAGTAAAACGTCTCTTACATCTAAAGAGAGTTTAAATTTCTCAGAGGCCATTGTATTGGAACCAAAGGGAAAATGTATGAAGGGCTGAGCAAATATACCCCCCTGTGTTTCTCCATAGGGGTAGGTGCCATTATCCTTAAAACCCCAAAGGAGACAGTGTAGGTTAGAGCAGTAATATATCCGTGAGAACATATCCCGAAGGAAAATAACAGGTGCTGAGTTTGCTATGTCATAAAACCAGTGCGAGATCTCAAACATACTTATTACAATGAGGGTCATAGTGTCTGAGCTGAAAAACATCGACAGGTGGGACATAGATCTCGGCATAATCATATACCACAGAAAAGCAGCGATCTTAGACTTCATGGTGCCTACAGGTTCACAAACATGTATAAACCCACACAAGGGCAGTTGTCCCTTTTCCACTTTTCCTCTCTCGGGCCCCACCTTGGGCGCCAAAAGTGTCCCAGTTTAAATGGGACAAGGATCTTTTGCGGAGGATGGATTAGGAGGAAAAGACCCAAACTTCTTTTTCTAAGCAATTATAAATCTGAAATTAAGAGGCTCCGATTGAAGGAAAACAAATTATGGAAAAGGGAAAACAAAAAAATAACAGCCCTTTTTTTAAAAGGTATGTGTGTATTAACAGGAACACGAAAATAAAACAAGTAAAACAACCAAGCAATACTCCTATACCCACCAATAATCCCCTTCAAGAACAAAACCGATAAACCAGCAAAAGGAAAATTTAAATAGTTCAATTTTTAGCACCTTTTGGTGCAGTTCAAGCTACAGTCAGTAGGGGGCGCCGTCGGGTCACTGGAGATGCAAAATTTGTAATGTCCTGTACCATTCACCAGGTGGCGCTGTTGGGTTACTGAAGGTGCAGAACTTGTAGTGTCCTATAGTAGTCACCAGGTGACGCTGTTGAATCACTGGAGGAGCAGAACTTGTAATGTCCAGTGCCTGTCACCAGGCAATGCTGTGAGATCCTTGGCTGCTGCTAGGTGTGGGGGGGGGAGAAGGGGAAGGAAAAAAAACAACAGCAATAAGACAGAAAGTTCTCCCAATGGAAGAAAACTCACGAACTTCAGTTGATTAGGGTCTGTTGTAAGCAGAGCCTGCAGCCAGCAACAGCTGAGCTGAGAGCAGCAGAAAAAACTCCCCTCCGACAGGAAAGAGACAAAGAAACCTGGCAGTGTCTGCAGCCCGCAGGAACTCCCCTCAGGGCAGAGAGACTGAGCTCCCCCCCAGCCTCCACCCCCTTCCAGTCACACACCCCAGTAGCCCTCCCCAACTCCTCCCCCTTCATTGCTAGGAGACTAATCTCTCGACCATTAGTGACAGACTGATTCATTTGTTCACCTGATGGCTCATCCACAGAGCACACACGCAGGGGGGAAAGAAAAATTCCTTGCTGAAATCAGAACTATGACAACATCCTACACACAAAAATAATAAATTAAGTGTAGACAGAAGTCACAATACTGTTAGATAGGAACAGGTCTTTGACATACAGACAAGGAAGAGCCTGGAGACATGGGCAAGGATTCAAACATGGATGTGTTTTGTCTGAATGACTTCACTCTTTTAACTGTTTACCACTAACACATATTGAGTGATAGTATTATTAAACATTGGAATGTGCTTCCCAGGGAGGTTGTGGAGTCACCATCCCTGAAGGTGTTAGAAACGACTGGACATGGCACTTAGTGGTGGTTATCAGTCAAAGTTTGGACTAGATCTCAGAGGTCTTTTTCAACCTGAATGATTCTGTGCTTCTGATTCTGTAACACCTTTTTATGGGTAGGGTTTGCAAGCTGATAGCTGTATACAGCTTTCTTGTATACCGTCCAGAAGCATGGATGAACTGTTTAGTGGAACTATTAATCACAAGTATAAATGACAGTCAAATAAACATACTGCTGAAAAGATACCTTTAAAAAAATATCAAGCTTATATATTGATATGGAAAGAAGGTGTTTTTGTTCTTTCACCCCTCAGCTTTTTTTTTGTGAACTAAACCAAGCATTGACTATAAGGGTAATATCAGAAGAAAAGGATTTAATTCAAGTGCAGAATATAAGTAATAAGATTTTTTTATTTCCAAGATTACACCTGTTCTTGTAAGTACTAGAGTTGTACTATTAAGATGTGACTGTGATTAAATCTTCAAATGAGGACATTCAGAAATGTCACGTCTTAAGCTTAAATCCAGGTTTTGCATAGATATGTCTTTCTCACTTAAAGGAGAAAATCGGAAAACATTTGTTGTACTCAGTTAAAATGCTTTGACCTCAATGCCATGGATATTTTTGCTACATTTTAAAATTGATCTGTTGATTAAGTCATATGCAGTTGAAATGAAATTTTATCTTCTTGTTAGTGTGTACAACTTAAACAGGAAACAGAATGAGTCCCTACTGTCAAATTGACTGCAGTAAAAGCACATTCGAAGTCATCCTAATATTTGTAGTGTATGAATAAGTAAACATTGAAGTTACCAGGAAAACAGTGAAGTTTGGTTCAGATTTGCATTTAGACGAAATCTAAACAAAAATGTTTTATGATGCTTTGAGGATTTGAGACTCTTATAAAATACTGTCTTGAGGTTTATGCTCATTGAACACTTCTGAAATTAAATTATAGTATTGTATGCCTAAAACTCTTAATTTTTCTTTAAAAAAAATCCTTTTATTCCCTTACCTCTTCTGTTTTCACTTGTCAAGCCTTTGAAAGTCCTAAAGTCTCTATAAAGAGCCAAAAGCCCTTACTTGAGCATTTGCAAAAAACCTAATCAAAGCTTCATTATTTGTTTTGTTATACTTAACATCCAGTGATTTAAGGTAAAATCCTTGCACTGTAACCCAAGTGCAGTTCAACTCAAAATGGGGTCCAGTATATGTTACCAAAGCTGGGTATACTGCTTAACACTTGCACTCATATTCTAGAAGAGTCCTGTGTATCCAATGTGAATGTTTTAACAAAAAGCCAACAGGTAGTTTAGGGCTACACTTAAAACAAATAGTAGCACTAATTGTTGAAAAATTGAGCTTTTAGCACTTCTGTCACTACAGTTAGGTAGTTATTTTTCTAGGACCCTTACTCTGTATAAAATAGCTTTAAATGCATGATTCATAGCAGAAATTTCTAAATGAATCTTACCTTATATAATTTCACTCTAGACTGTAATTAAAAAACCATGTATTTTTGCTATTTTAGATGTTATAATATTTTTATTATTTTGCTAAATTAAGATGTGTCTTATTAAATCTTTTGAACTTATGAATGCCATTTTTCCTTTTTTCCTTTTTTCTTTTTCCACTCCTTTCTGCTCTCTCTTTCTCTCTTCTTTTTTTTTTTTTTAAGTTGATGGTTACTTAGTCGTTTCCCACCAAGACTATAATGGAATGGAAATGATGGACTCCTGGCTTGATGGACAGAAATTGCTTTATTGCCCAGATCCAGCACTTTTCTCTCATTCACTTTCAGCTGGGAGTGGTTAAGCAAATTAAGACAGAACACAGCTGCAAGTCACACATCCACTGTGACGTATGAAGGCACAGACTCAGTGGGGTGTGAAACTGAACTTTATTCAAAGGATGCAGCCTTTTATAACCTTACACAAACGTGGAAGTATTCCTTATAAGGCAAAATCATCTGATTGGCTGTTAGCTGTTACCTGGGGACATGGCAGGCTTTTGGGGTAACAATTCATTCCTGTAATGAATTGCTCTGTACTCTGCTTGGCCTGAAACCTGCTACTAAGGTCTGGTTCTTTCCAGGCCTTCAGCCTGCATAATCTCCATAAATCCCTACAATCCACCACTCTCTCAGGCCGGCCTTTCACACAGACACCACACACACAAACCTTTGAGTTTCAAGCCACCCTTTTTACACCCCCACATGGTGAAATTGCAAACTGGAGAGTTCAGCTCTCCCTGGGCAGTAAATCATGGCTTAGAGAAAACAACACAAGGTCATCTGAACATTCCTCAGGTCTTTCTCATGCTGGCATGCTACATCTCCTCCCTTTCTGTATTCAGCAAGATGGGGGAAGACAGCTATCACTTGGCACTTGATGATTCTGCTTGATGGGAAGTTCAATTTAGTCACTGCAAAACTTAGCAAAGATTATTACAATTCACACCACAACTTACTTCTAGTTTACAAGGCATGTTGTCTATCATCTAATCACATGATAGCAGATCCTAAGGAATCTAAACAAACCATAAGGGCTTAATTAACTTGCTTAAATTCATAGCTCTTGCAAGATGTTATCAAAGGCAGTGCAATCTACACAGATATCCGTTAATGAGGTGACTGCCACAGAGGCAGTAACTGACTACTGCTAATACGATACAGAATAACTAAGCAATACAGACCTTAGATGCAGAAAAGATCAAGGCTAAATAAACTAAAAGGATGTTGCTAGGGGTTTATACTGTACCCACTGTTGTCATGATGCTGGTGTCACTGGTCATCTGTTCTCTCTTCCTGACTAGGTACTGCAGGAAGAAGAATACATGCATACCCTCTTTCCCAAGTAATTAGCTCAACAGGTCCTTCCCACTGATGTGCCTCAGGATCTTTATACCAGACCTTTGGTTTAGATGCTGAAAAGGGTTTCGCTGAAAAATGTAGTTGTACTGCAGTAGTTGGAGAGGTATCGTCCTGCATATTCAAAAACTTTTAAATGTACAGGGCTTTTTGTACTCGATCATGCACTGAGGTTAGGGCATTCCCCCTTTTTTGTTTTTCCAGCATCGCTTTCATAGTGCGATGAGTGTTTTCCACAATAGCTTGGCCCATGGGAATACGAGGGATACCAGTAACATGCGTGACTCCCCAGTCCTGCAAAAAAATGCAGTATTGAAGCAGCAGTGTAGGCAGACTCATTGTCTGTTTTGACTATAGGCGGACAAGCTCACGGAGAACAAATGCACACAAACCAATATGATCTAAGCAGAATGTTCCACTTTATTTACATAACCCAGTCTCTTATATACCTTCAGAGCCCTGCAGCGCATGAACACCTTCAAACCATTGGTTAAATGCTGTAAATCATGAGCCAAACATATCTCTAACACCCTTTCCATTGGGTATATGCAGCTGTGCACGCGATATGAAATCATTGTCTTTCTCCACAAACTCCTCCTTATTATCTAAATAGTTTACATTCTTGCAGCCTGTTGTCAGTGCCCAGTACTTTTCCCACAGCCAGCAAGCAGACCTCTTGCTAAGACAGGCTGAGGCCTATTATTATGGTTTTTTCACGGTGTCGATTATTAGTTAAACACTCCACACATGACTGCAAAAGCAGCGAGCCAGTGGCTTCGAGTGTCTTAAGTTTTTTCACCTGTTCTAGTAGATGCATGAATGTAACCAGAAAAAGTGTCAACTGTAACATGTAAGTATTTAAGGGTCCCAAAAGAGGGCACATTCATAGCATCAGTTTGCCACAATTTGTTGCTTGAAAGGCCTCAGGGATTAACTCCTACTGCCGTGGGTAATGAGGCAAATATCTGACAATCAGAGCATGCATGAATGATATCCCATGCCTGCATTCTTGTTAAATCAAAAGATTTCTGTAAGGACAAGGCATTTTGATGATAAAAGGAATGAGACAGACGCGCCTGTTCAAAAAGATTCGGTACCACAGCTGGCATGGTTAACTTATCTGCCACTGAATTACCTTCTACGATTGGTCCTGGCAAGTTGGTATGAGAATGAATATGACAAACAAAATAAGCATGGTGACGAAAATGTACCAAATGAGACAAGCGCATAAAGCATTCAAACAGCAGCTTGTTAGAGGATTGTCTGATGAAAGAGTCCCCAATCTGAGCTATAATACCTATGACATATTGAGAGTCACAAACAATATTTAAAGCTTGGTCACTGAATAACTCAAATGCTTTTATAGCCGCAGAAACCTCAACAGTGTGTTGATGCAGAAACAGTAATCACTGCTGACTGCCAGGGAGAATGATTATCAGGCTTCCATACCACAGCACCCTTTCCCATCTTGCCCAAACCATCAATAAAAGCAGTGATGGCATTAGTGATAGGAGTCCTGGAACAGAGATCTTGTGTCTGAAAGGGTAATTCGGATAACCTGTGTCTTGGCAGTTGAAAGACAATTTCTCCTAAAAAGTCAGCAAAGGCAGTCTGTAAAGATAAAGATTGCAAAAGTAAACCATGAAAAGCATCTTTCTTGAAAGGCAGATAGATTATAGCTGGATCCAAGCCATCCAGAACCTGGCATTGATGGTGGGCTTTGTGTACCAGAGAAGTTATCATATCCACAATTGTAGTTAATGTTTTAGGAAACACATATGACAAAAAAACCACTCTAAAATTATGACTTGTTGGTCCTCTGTAACCCATTGTCCTATTAGAGCATAAGGTTGCAAAGAACTATAAAGCAATAAAAAACCAAATAAACAAATAAAGCAATTGGGACATTCAGATGTCTACAGACAACAAAAGCCGTGTGAATTTTTCAGATGACCAGTTTCAGAGTTTGTTGGCTTGTTTCAGTGAATTGATGTGGAGATGATAAATCAGGGTCACCCTTCAGCAGAACAAAAAGAGGGGATAATTCTGTAGTAATACCAAGCATTGGCCGAA
Organism: Empidonax traillii; assembly: GCF_003031625.1. Taxonomy (NCBI): domain Eukaryota; kingdom Metazoa; phylum Chordata; class Aves; order Passeriformes; family Tyrannidae; genus Empidonax; species Empidonax traillii. The sequence continues at coordinate 26,683 of NW_020956968.1, forward strand.
TCCAGTAAATGGTCCTTAGCAATTTCTCTAAATCATTGTGTGTTTTGACATTAGTGTGCAATTTTATAGAAGAGGGAAATACTGTAGTTTCAAAAACTTTCCAGCCTAAATACTTCCATGGTGGTTCTCTTTGTACCTTTTCTGGTGCTATCTGTAAACCATAAATTCGCAGGGACTGTTGTATCACCATAAAAATTTGCTCAACCATCACTGAATTAGCTGCTGCTATTATCGTCCATATAGTGATATATGTGAGCATCCGGAAACTGCTGTCTCACTGGCTGTAATGCAGAATCAATGACTAACTGGTAGATTGTAGGGCTATTCATCATCCCTCAAGGCAATACACCTCATTGATATCGTTGCATAGGAGCGCTGTAATTAATACCGGAAACAGAAAAAGCACTGTCTTTCTCATGTACAGGATGGTAAAAAAACAATTCTTCAGATCCAGAACAATCATGTCCCAGGAGTCAGGGATAAGTGTTGGATTAGGAATCCCGGGCTGCAACGCTCCCATAGGTTGAAGGACAGCATTTACTGCGCCTAAATCTTGCAATAATCTCCATTTTCCTGACTTTTGGGGGATTACAAATATAGGTGTGTTCCAGGGACTGTTAGATGGAACAATATATCCTGCTTCTAATTGCTCTTGTACTAATTTCTGTGCCCATTCTAGCCGCTCTGATTTCGAAGGCCACTGGTCCACCCAAACTGAAGTGTCTGTTTTCCAGGCTAATTTATTGCACAGTGGCCTCTGAGAAAAATCCTGCTTTGAATCCACTTGTGTGATTAGCTGTAAATTCCACTGTTTATGTCTCTCCCCCATAGAGTACATGGAAGGGACAGAACTGTCCCAGTTTAAATGAGACAAGGGTCTTTTGCTGAGGATGGGTTAGGAGAAAAGACCCAAACTTCTCTTTCTAAGCAATTATAAATCCGAAATTAAGAGGTTCCAATTGAAGGAAAAACAAATTATGGAAAAGGGAAAAAATAACAGCCCTTTATTAAAAGGTATGTGTGTATTAACAGGAACATGGAAAAAAAACAAGTAAAACAACCAAGCAATACTCCTATACCCACCAATAATCCCCTTCAAGAACAAAACCGATAAACCGGCAAAAGGAAAATTAAATAGTTCAATTTTTAGCACCCTTTGGTGCAGTTCCAACCACAGTCAGCAGGGGGCGCTGTCGGGTCACTGGAGATGCAAAATTTGTAATGTCCTGTACCATTCACCAGGTGGCGCTGTTGGATCACTGGAGGAGCAGAACTTGTAATGTCCAGTGCCAGTCACCAGGTGGTCCTGTGGGATCCCTGGTCACTGCCACATGGGATGGGGCAAAACAATACCCTCCTGGTATGTCAGAAGGAAAGGAAAAAAAACCAAACCAAAACCCAAAAAGAACAACTCAGTTCCCCTTCCCTTCCCACACTGGGAAAGGAGAGAGGGAATGGGGGGGAAGGGGGAAGGAAAAAAAAAAAAAAACAGCAATAAAGCAGAAAGTTCTCCCAATGGAAGAAAACTCACAAACTTCAGCTGGTTAGGATTCGCTATAAGCAGAGCCTACAGCCAGCAACAGTTAAGCAGAGAGCAGCAGCAAAACTCCCCTCCGACAGGAAAGAAGAGAACCAGGCAGTGTCTGCAGCTCGCAGCAGGCTCTGCTCCAGGCAGAGAGCTGAGCTGACATGCAACCCCACCTCCCAACCTCCCTCCAGTCACACAGTAACTCCCTCCCAACTCCTCCCCCTTCATTGTCTAGGAGACTAATCTCTCAGCCATTAGTGGACCCGACTGATTCTTTTGTTCACGTGATGGCCCAGAGCACACATGCAGGGGGAAGGGAAAGAAAAATTCCTTGCTAAAATCAGAACTATGACAAAAACGTAGAGGCGGAGAGTTCCCTGTTGTCCATCTGGCCCTATAACAGATAACACTGCCTTGCTCTGCTGTGGAACCTGCATGCCGCCAACTCCTGTAACTGCTGCTTGTGGAATTTCAAGCTCCCAATCAGGAGGCCAATCTTTAGCATTAACGATGGAAACATCTGCTCCAGTATCCACTAGACCAGTTAAGTACCTGTCTTCTATTTGCAATTTCAACAACGGCTAGCTGAGATTAAAGTCGACAAATAGATCTGCAGTGTATTAGTACTTCCAAAACCTCCCATTCTCTCCGTCTGATGATCTCTGTGCTGCTTCACATAAGGCAATAACAATAGTTGTGCTATTTTTTTCCCTTGTGGTATGTAACACAGGGGACATGGAGTCCACAGCATTATTTTAATTTCACCTTTGTAGTCAGAATCAAGAATTCCAGGAATAACAAAAAGACAACTTTTGCTGGCAGATGAGCCACCTAAAATAAGGTCACACGTACTGCCAGGCAGAGGCCCATAAACATCCATGCCTGTTACAACGGCATCATCCAGTATGTTTATTCCTGTGGTGAGGGCCAAATCCAGCCCGGTGCTTCCTGAGGTGGCAGGTTGGAGGCTGCGTATGCCCTGTTTGTCCGAGGGCTGTGAGACATAAAGTTTCGTGCTCTGTTGTGATTCTCGACAGGTGGGACCCTGTTTTGTTTCAGGGCACTGGGCTGTGCTCCCCCTTTTCAGTTTCCCAAAAGGGGTTTGCCATCATCAGTAAATTTGGATTGGCACTGATTTGCCCAATGAAATCCTTTGCCACATTTTGGACATGGGTGGGAGAGGGGGGAGAATATTGTCCTTTTTATTGCCCAAGGGGCATTCTCTTTTAATATGTCCTTCTTGATTACACTAATAACAGTGAATAGCAGAGCAGGCTACAACCATCTGTTCAGCTAATGCAGTTGCTAGCAAGGAGGCATATACCGGAAGGTATATGCAAGCATATACAAGGAAGCATACTTGCTGACAAGCCGTAATGAGTTCGGCAACTGACTTAGTCCGATTTCCTAAAGGCACCAGAGCTCTTTGACAATATGTATTTGCATTGTCAATTGCTAACTGAAAAAGCAAAACCTATGCTGCTGTTTCATTATCTATCTGCTGAGAAATTGCAGTCTGCAATCAATTGTTGAATGACATGTAAGGTTCCTGTGGTCCCTGTTTAACAGCTGCAAAAGACAGCTCTCTGTTTTTGGCATCTGGAACTTTTCTAAGGGCTTTCATAGTCAGATCAGTATCTTGAGTGAAAGCGAGTTGTGGCAGCATGACCTGTGTCATTGCAGTAGAGTATTGCCCCTCACCCAGTAACTCATTGTGACCTATAGCCATCCTGCTTGTGACATTGTCCCTAACTTCAGCTGCCGTGGGCATTCAAGCAAGCGGGAAAGAACGACACATCTATAAGATGCAAATTCAGATCCGCTTTATTATCCAAAGGCCACACAATATATATTCTTTTGAGTCCTGGACATACGATCATGAGCACAGCATGCTATTATGATTGGTCAGCATACATTGTCCACGCGCCTCAGGTAGTCCATCAATTGGTGGTCTTAAAGCCCACATTCCTGCATAAAGTTTCTGTTATCGCTGTTTTTCACATCCTGCTTTCTGCTGACCTCTGCATTCTTGTAACCGTAAACTTGTTCTTGTTTGTCTAACCGTCAACTCCTGACCTTTTCAGAACTCAGCATATTCGTGTAAAACTGCTAAGGCCCCAACATCCAGCATTAACCAGTTCACGATATTCAGCAGACCAGACTGTGAGGCAAACAAAATTAAACATAAAAAGCCTTTCCAGTCAGATGGGGTCATAACATAAGAATCTCGATAGCCACAATCAACCTCAGTGTATATGATGACTGCAGTTCATAGTCTTTTGTGGATTTACAAACCTCTTTCACAATGTCATAAGGAAGACGTTCAAACTGTGGCAGGCAGTGTGGCCTATAAAGCACTGGCAACATCCCTGCATTTTAAAGCAGTCAATTTACAGTCCTCCAAAATAAAGGAATCCACATTAGCCTTGGGCGGTGTGTGGCCCTGCGGATAACAGAGACTGAGATTGATTACATCATGCCTGTAAAATTTCCTCTGCTGTTGGGGCAGAAGCCACCACAGTTTCTGCCTTCTTTAGAGGATATAGAGCTGTCTCTTTTTTGGGGGTTGCAGGACTCAGATCAAAGGACTCATTAAGCTCATCAGTCATTGTCAATGGGTTGTTAAGTATTTTATTACCCTCAGAGGATTCATCTCCATATGGCAGCTGATCAGCGGCCTCAGAAATAGTGTCTGTTTGTTCCACAGCTCTTAAAGTTGTATTCACAGCTTTCCAAGCAACTACAACTTTGGTTGGGATATTCGAAGCTAAGTCAGTCTTTGTTCGAAGCTCCTCACTGACCCTAGCCCCTAATGCAGTCTCATAAGAATCATGTTTAGGAAACCAGGGACAAGAGTCTCTAACCCATAGGAATAATTTGACCACATCAGCCGTTTTAACAGTAGACTCCTGCTCTTTTAAAATGTGATGCAAAATTTCTGTATATAACTTATGTTCCTTTGACACCGATTGACCCATAGTTCTGCAGTCGCTCACCTCTGTCATGACAATGGGTGATGATCCCGAAACAGGATGATGTGTGCAAATGACCAACGCATTTCAGCTGCAGCTTCTTTCACGGAGCACCGTGTGCAATGATTTAGCCTCATTTGAGCACCATTTATAACAGAATGGAAATGATGGACTCCTGGCTTGATGGACAGAAATTGCTTTATTGCCCATGATCCAGCATTTTTATCTCATTCACTTTCAGCTGGGAGTGGTTAAGCAAATTAAGACAGAACACAGCTGCAAGTCACACATCCACCACTCTCTCAGGCTGGCCTATCACACAGACACCACACACACAAACCTTGGAGTTTCAAGCCACCCTTTTCACACCCCCACATGGTGAAATTGCAAACTGGAGAGTTCAGCTCTCCCTGGGCAGTAAATCATGGCTTAGAGAAAACAACACAAGGTCATCTGAACATTCCTCAGGTCTTTCTCATGCTGGCGAGCTACACAAGACTTGGAGTACCTTTTTTTAACTATACTTGCATTTTTTGATAATTTTCATTTTTCTACTTTGCTTCTACTTTTGATACTCTTTTTATTTCTTCTGTTTCCTTAATGCTTTGTTGTCTTATACCTCATTCTTTAAATGAGTCAGATAGAAACTGACTCTTGGCTCCTTTTTACTTGTTTTTGCTGGGTAATCTCATTCAGTCACATTCATTCAGGAATTATGTTAACAAATCTGGAAGTCACTTTTTAAAGTCATACTTTATTTTTCAAAAACTGTGTTTCTCTGCCACTGCTCGTTTGTAACCCAGACATACATGCTTTGTCCTGCACACTTGCAGTATTGTCTAAATTCGCCTGTTTTAACTAACTTCGTGTCCTTTCTTTTAATAGTCTTTAAGTTCACTTGCATCTTAATTTATCAGCACTTTCGCACTTTTCCAAAGCCAATGCCATTTTCACATTTCCCACAAAAGTCCAACAGCTAGAATTTTGTTGCTTCTTGCTTGTTCCATATCATATGTTCTGCCCTCCCTTTTCTCTGCCCCATCTGAATTTGTCTACCACTACAGTATTTCTTATTCTGTCAAAGATCCTTTACAGTATTCTGTCTACTTGATCAAATTCATCTATTAACAGTATTTCAGATATTACTCTGAACCATCTGTTTCTTTGTCACAGAAATTTTGCAACTGCCCCATGTTAACAGAGAGGAGAGGTGAGGATGTATAGTATAAAATTATAAGTAATTATTTATTCATGCTCATGAGGTGTCCCATTCAAATTGGGGTACATCAAATGTGATTTTACACATGACTTTCAAGTGTTCAGATACAACATGATTCGACCAATAATTACTTTAACACACACATATTACTGTTTTGCAAAGTATCTATAATTCTATGGCATCATCATCCATCTGATTTTTTTCTTGATTGAGATATGCCTGGAGTGAGTCTTACTACAGTTACTTGTCTATGATACCAGATGATTGTGAAGGTTTCACAGAGGTGTTAGAGGGGCTAGAATGCTGGCTTTATCTCGATAGTCTAGGCATATCCTTTATTCTTCAGCATGGGCTCTGTCCTTCTTGCAATGAGCTGGGGTCCTTTAGTCATGCTTACTTAACCATAACAATACAGTATACAATGTTAACTATATATCTTAAGAATCGTAGAATGGTTTGGGTTGTAAAGGACCTAAAGATCATTTAGTTCCAACCCCCCTGCCATGGGCAGGGACACCTTTCACTAGACCAGATTGCTCAGAGCCCCATCCAACCTGGCCTTGAACACTTCCAAGGATGGAAAATTCACAACTTCTCTGGGCAACCTGTTCCAGTGCCTCACCACCCTCACAGGGAAGAATTTCTTCCTATTGTCTAATCTAAACCTGCCCTTTGTCACTTTAAAGCCGTTCCCCCTTGTTCTATCACTACATACCCTTGTATAGCGTCCTTCTCCCGCCTTCTTGTAGATCCCCTTTAGGTACTGAAGGGCCACAATAAACTCACTCTGGAGCCTTCTCTTCTTTAGGCCAAATAACCCCAACTCTCCCAGCCTTTCCTAATAGGAGAGGTGTTCCATCTCTCTAATCATGGCCCTCCTCTGGACTCACTCCAGCAGGCTAATGTCTCTCCTGTGCTGAGGGCCCCAGAGCTGAACGCAGCACTCCAGGTAGGGTCTCAAGAGGGGAGCAGAGGGGCAGAATCACCTCCCTTGACTTGCTGGCCACCCTGTTTTTGATGCAGCCCAGGATACAATTGGCTTTCTGGGTTGCAAGCACACATTGCCAGCTCATGTCCAGCCTCTCATCCACTGGTATCCTCCAAGTCCTTCTCAGCAGAGCTGCTCTCAATCCATTTGTCCCCCAGCCTGTATTGATACTGGGGGTTGCCTGGTGCAGCTGGGCAGCCCAGGTGCAGCACCTTGCACTTGACCTTCTTAAGTCTCATGAGGTTCCCACGGGCCCACTTCTCAAGCTTGTCCAGGTCCCTCTGGGTGGCATCCCATCCTTCAAGAGTGTCAACCACACCACTCAGGTGGGTGTTGTCTGCAAACTTGCTGAGGGTGCGCTCAATCCCTTTGTACATGCCATTGATGAAGACATTGAATAGCACTGGGCCCAATATGGATCCCTGAGGAACACCACTTTTCACTGATGTCCATCAGGACTCTGAGCCATTGACCACTACCCTCTGGATGTGACCATCCAACCAATTCCTTATCTGCCGAACAGTCCACCTATCAAATCCTTGTCTCTCCAATTTAGAGAGGATGTTGTGGGGGACCGTCTCAAAGGCCTTTACAGAAGTCCAGATAAATGACATCTGTAGCCCTTCCCTTGTCCACTGATATAGTCACTCCATCACAGAAGACCACTAGGACTTGCCCTTAGTGAAGCCATGCTGGTGCTCTCTCGAAGCACTTCCCTGTCCTCCATGTGCCTTAGCATAGCTTCTAGGAGGATCTGTTCCAGGATTTTCCCAGGCACAGAGGTGAGGCTGACAGGTCATAGAATCATAGAACCATAGAATTAACTGGGTTGGAAGAGACCTCCGAGATCATCAAGTTCAACCCTTGATCCAACCCCACTGTGATTACCAGATCATGGCACTCAGTGCCACATCCAGCCTCATCTTAAAAACCTCCAGGGACGGTGAATCCACCACCTCTCTTGGCAGGCCATTCCAGTGCCTGATCACTCTCTCTGGAAAGAACTTCTTTCTAATATCTAACCTAAACCTCCCCTGGCAGAGCTTAAGCCCGTGCCCTCTTGTCCTACTGCTGATTGCCTGGGAGAAGAGACACCCACCTGGCTACAACCTCCTTTCAGGGAGTTGTAGAGAGTGATGAGGTCACCCCTGAGCCTCCTCTTCTCTAGGCTAAACAACCCCAGCTCCCTCAGCCTCTCCTCATAGGACTTGTGTTCAAGTCCCTTCACCAGCCTAGTTGCTCTTCTCTGGACTGGCTCCAGCACCTCAATGTCTTTCCTGAACTGAGGGGCCCAGAACTGAACATAACACTCAAGGTGTGACCTTGAGTCAGTAGTTCCCAGGGTCCTCCTGGTCCCAGTAGTTCCTTGGTCAGTAGTTCCCAGGGTCCTTCTGGGCTGAAGAAAGTTCATACAGATTATTACTATAAAGACTGGTACAAGAGTCAGGGAATTAACTTTTCCAACACTGTCTTACATTCTCTTTCAGGGTTTTTCTTCTGCTTTGCCATGCGTGAGTCATTTTATGTTACCTTTAGGAAAATATTTTTCTTCCAGTTCCTCAGTATCTGCTTCTGTTACATTTGTGAGGACATTTTTTAAACTTAATATTTTTATATCTTTTTTGTTCTATTTTAATCAATAGAGGTTTTTTATTTTTTTCATTTCTTTAGTTACTATTTTGGACACACTTAATAAGTTGCATATAACTACTTTTTTCCAGATCAACATGATAAAAAAGAAAAGATTCATAGAAACTTTACAGCTACATCAACATCCTAAACTTGCAGACACAATCTGAGTTATTAAACCCTTGCTGCTTCCTGACAAGAAACAAATGGGTTAGTTTAGAGATGATATTAAACTTGCTTTCATTATTTCTTTCTTTATTAAAAGCCTCTGTACTCTACTTTTGTGTGTGGTTTGGTTTTTAGACTGAATCTGGCAATGTATCAGAGTCAAGTTTGCGACGCCATGGCTCCATGGTGTCTCTTGTTTCTGGAGCAAGTGGATACTCTGCAACATCCACCTCTTCATTCAAGGTTAGTGAATAACATTTTCTTAGTATTGGTGTGTAAATAACACACACAACTGGAAAGAAAATAAGCTATGGAAAGACTTATTCACACAATTGTAGGAAAAAAAATCAACAAATCTTTGGTTTGTTATGTGTTAGCAATTCATCATGTGATGATGAACAGATTATACAGGAAACTTTTTCATGCCTCTATACCATTGTCTATTTGAAAATATGCTGTCATTTTCAAATCAAACCTGTGGGAGGATTTATTAGCCTTTCTTAGCATACTTCTGAGAATATAAGGACTTCTAAATGAAAGGAAATGCTGATTCTGTGACTTAAGAAATTTGCTTAATAGTGATTGACAAATAGCTTTGTTTCATGTGTATGAATATTTAACATTTGAAATTGGATGGGCTGTACTTCTGTGAGAGCAGAAGAAGAGCAGCACAAGAAAGGAGGGAGGAAAGATTAGAACAAAGATCTTAAACTAGAACTTACTATTTTCAGTCAAATAGGTGTAAACCTGGTAGTATGCAAGATTGGTTTTAATAAACTTTTATTGAATGCTCTAAAGTAGCAGATGCAGTCAAGAGGAAAAATTGAGACCAGTGGACAAAATGAGTAAGAAACACTTTTATACAGTTTCTTATGTTGTTCTAACATTAACAGTATTTCATAGCTGCTGCTATCTGAAATTTCTTTGGTGTACTTTAAGAATTTGTTCTTCATAATTGCAGAAATCTTTTTCTTTTTGGCATTGAACTATTGCTGAGTCTGTAGAAGCATTTGAGCCTTTTTCGCTTGTATTTTCACAAGGGCCATAGCTTACGTGAGAAGCTTGCAGAAATGGAAACCTTTAGAGACATCTTGTGTAGACAAGTTGATACTTTACAGAAATACTTCGATGCCTGTGCAGATGCAGTTTCCAAAGATGAACTCCAGCGGGATAAAGGTAAAACTGGAATTGAAAACTCTTATCTCCATAGAATTTATCTTTTTACACAGTAATAACCTTTGAAATAGTTACTATAGCATTTGATACCATATAAATGAAATAGGTATATTAAATTTATTCTTTACTAATGGGATCATAGATATTTCTGCATAAACATTGTTACTATTTTCACCTCAGAAGTTGGATTCCCATAAAAATCTGCTTAACTTAAATATTAACCCCTAGCTGTCAACTGTATAAATGTTCTTTTAAACATTTGATGTTATAGAACAATAATTGTTTACCCCATAAGATGAATTTAAGTTAGTTTACTGCTGTGTCTCTGTCATGGTTTAACCCCAGCTGGCAACCAAGTACCATGCATCTGCTTGCTCTCTTTGCCTTCCCTGCCAATGGTATGGGGAGGAGAATCAGGATGGAAAAGAAAATAGAACTCCTGGGTTAAGAACAGTTTATTTGAAACAAAGTAAAAGATAATAATAATTGTAATAAGAAGGAGAGGGAGATAAAACCCAAGAAAGACAAGTGATGCACAATACAATTGCTCACCAAGCCGCATTCAACCCCCTCTTCTAGGTAACCCCCCAGTTTATATACTGAACATAACATTCTGTGATATGGAATATCCCTTTGGCCAATTCAGGTCAACTGTCACAGCTATGCTCCCTCCCAGCTTTTTGTGCACCTCCTCACTGGCTGAGCATGACACCAAAAAGTCCTTGACTTAGAGTAAGCACTATTTAGCAACGACCAAAACATCAGTGTGTTATCAGTGTTATTCTCATACTGAATCCAAAACACAGCACTGTACCAGCTACTGAGAAGAAAATGAACTCTATCCCAGATGAAACCACGACAGTCTCTTATCTTTATTTTGAAAAACAATAGCACATTAGCATTGATAGGAACAATAAATTATTTTAAAAAGGCAAAAGTTCTGCCATAATGAATGCTCCTGACATGTATTGGCTGTAGCTAGAGCACTGAGTGCACACTTGGAGTCCTAGTAGACTCAGGTGTGGATGTCTGCATATCTCTGAATTGTTCTTCCCAGAGCACAGCTTGTTGGTGTATTCATGCACTCTCCCAAGGCATTTATAATCATTCCCATGTTTGTTCTGGCAGCCTGAAACTTTTGATAGTGAGAAAACAATTGATAATTACCATTCCACTTCTTTGAGAACTTTCTAGTGTAAGAGTAGATAGTTGCCCAATTGTGGCTCCCTGCTTATCCAGTTGTAACACCAAGATAATGTTCTTCTTACCATCAAATCAAGTTATAAATTTTGATACTGAGCAAATGTTAGTCTCCTGATGGTTTCTGACAGTAATGTTGATAGTGGTCAGAAAAAAGAGGGGAGGGTGTGTGTTACGATTGTTATAGGGAAAAAAATCTTAAATACTGCTTAGCCATGAAGATGCTCTTAAATCTTTCTTGCACACTAAAGAATTGGGAAAGCTTTCTCACTCCCATAACACACACTTTCTCACATTTAGTGGTAGAAGATGATGAAGATGATTTCCCTGTGATGCGTTCCGATGGGGATTTTTTACAAAACAGTAACAGCAATAAGGAAAAATGTAAGTGTGTCAACTTTTTCACTGACAATTCCTATGAATGGTGTGATAAGCCTGATACAAGATGGGTATTTATGTTCTTCTCTAAGAAGAAAATTACAAGAATAGTTATTTGAATGTATGTGACAGGAAGTTTTTATTCATGTTAAAATAGTCATGAAAACCAGCTAAGGAATTATAATCTGAGTTATTCTTAATTCACACAAATATTAATGCAAGACTGTTAAGCTGGAATTTCCTATTCTATGTCCAAAACCATTTCCACTACAAAATTCTGTTGAAACAACTGCATCATTTGTATATTGGGAACTGAGATTTGTAACAGGCAATTGCAGTTTTTCTTGCAAGTATTACCTGTTTTAGGAGTGTAGTGAAGCACAATGCTTTTCCAGTTAGGTGTGCTCCATTATGGTTTTTCTAAGTTCTATGGCTATGTAATGATTAAGTCAACATTGTTACTGAATCTCATTCATCATACTTTTGGCACTTTTTAAAACTTTTTTTCAATGCTATGTTGAACAGAATTCTGATTTTTATTCTTATCCTAAATGATCTGGTTATGGTCATTGTACTTACTGCATCCATTCAGTAAATGTGAACTTCTCACACAAGTCTTGCTTTTTTAGAAATCTGATACTTCTGGCCTGCCAGAAGTTGTGTATGCATTTAAAAAAATCTATTTATATTCTTCTTATACTTTGTCTTGTTTCCTGACTGAAATTATTTCCGTATTTGCATTTTATAATTGTTGACAATTCAGTATTAGACTTTGGTTCACAAAACTTTGAAGCAGTACAGTTTCAAATCTGATGTAATGTCCAAAAGAAGTACTTACCAAAAGCATTTTTAAAATTGTAGACACTTTCTTCAAGAATATGAAAAATATATGTGCAAAATAAGCCTCTTCTGTCTTTTGTTTTCTTTTATCTGGCTCTAGTTCCCTATGTATTGCATATTTCCTTGATGTATTTAAGTGCTCTTTCTAGATTATTGCCAAAACACTTATGAGAAAAGGAATTGGAAGGAGTTTCAGTATACTTCCATAAAATTATTCATATGAGTAGATTTTTTTTCAATTATAAAAAGTGCATGGTCTGCCAAGGATTAATTGTAGTGCTGATTTCAGAGGTTAAGTAGTGTATGACTGAAGTTTTGAATAAATCAGCAAAGATAAACAAGCCTGCAACACTCACCTGTAAGTCCACAGTTCCACTAACCCCATTTTGCATATAAAAGTATATATAATAGTATACATTTTTGAGGACTGTTAAGTCAGAACAAACTTCAGAAAACTGAAAAAACCCACCTTCTTTAAAAAATGCTAAGTGAGAATTTAATTTCATTGCATGATTCATTTTGAAAAAGATGTCTGTCAAACTTAATTTTTGTAGAATGATATAGGAGTTTTAGCTTAATTTATCTTTAGAACATTTCTTCATATCTAAGTTCTGATATATCTACTATATATACACACATTCATTATGTGGAATGTCATTAGGAAAATCTGTATTTTTAGTACATCTGATCATTTTAGAACATTTAAATGCAAAGTGACTTCATCTATATTTCACGTGTTTAACAGGAATTTGAAGTGATACATTTCTCTTGTAAAAGGAAATTGCTATGTATTATGGGTACACGTATATAAACTCACTTACTAGAGCTCACTACAGAAAATAATTACTGCAACCCTTTGCTTTCTGCAAAACATCTAATTCAATTTTTTATGAATCCTGGTTCCATTAAATTTACTTTCCATCACTTATTTCTATTAAAAATCTTAATTTTAGTTTTTCTGTGTCTCTGATTTCTGAGGGCTAAATCCAGTGAAGATTTAGTAGCTGAGTGGTGTAAAGTTTGATTAGAAATAAAAAATTAGACTAAAGTGGAGTCATAAGTGATGCAGTGGGAGAAGTAGGTGTCTCAAGTTGAAACACCCATGACTGTGTATTGAGCAGAAAACTACTCTAACTGATAAGGAAAAATTTATCTTAAACTTCACCCTTTTCTTAAGCTTTGCCTCAGAGCATCTGTTAAGATTCTTCGGTTTCTGAAGTTTCAGGTTCCCTTCTCGAAGTCTCCAAAAGGACAGGAACAATCTTTTTAACTGTAGCTGAAAAGTGGTTGGCTGTCTGTTCTAAACATGGAGCTATTGTGCAGTCACTGCTCCAGGAAGTGGGAAGCACAGATTCAACCTCTTATTTAGCCTACTATGATAAGGAGGAGTGTTTGAGCCTACTGTTCAAACCACTAGTGCACCAATATAGTACTCAAATCACTACATTTAAGAGTGATTTAAGGGGCCATATTCACATTGTCTTTAGAAATTCATTCCCTTCTGCACCTTCCCTGGGTAGGAGGAGAAAGTTAGCATGACTGTAGAGATTTGTGTACTGCTCTGAAGATGATATTTTAGATAGGATTTCTCTTTTCTGTATTCTCTAGGATCTTTGAGTGAAAGTTAAAGAGCACTATGAAGGTATTAAAATTTATTGCTCACTTTCCAATTAGAAAATCTGGTAACTGAAACAATGATCTTTTGTATAAAGCACCAAGGGAGAGCCTGGCTGATGCATATTTAGTCATTGGGATCTTTGAATATAAGAATGTAGAATACTGATCAGGAGACATTACCATTCATCTGCTCAGGAAAATGAGTGTATTTGGGTTTAAATTATGTAAGAATAAGAGCAGCAGGTGGCACTTACTTAAGGGAACCTCTTTGAAGACAGAAGATGGTTTTGTACTGAAACTAAAAAGATGGAAATGGTACAGAGGCTGAAAGAAAAATTTCATATAAAACACAGTGGGATTTGTGGTGGATTTTAATGCTTTGGATGGAGAAAGAATATTCACCAATATATTGCTGAAATAATGATGTTGTTTTTAGAGGAAAACTAATTATATTTATACTATTGCTATCCACAGAATATCGAAAACAGTAGGTATCAATAAATGGGTTGTGCACTAAATAATTTCTCTTTCATTTAGAATTAGTTTAGCGGCATAAGATGTTAAGGTGGCATAAAATGGAAAACATAAAGAAATTTTGTTTTTCTACTTACTGTCTTTTAAAACTAATCTTCCATTTCAGTGGAAAACAGATTTGATCGAACAGATGATTTTTGGGACATCTGTGAAAGTATTACACACAATATCTTAGGAACAAGAAGGCAAAACTGATCTATACTAACAGACATAGAGGTGTGTAGGAGAGAAGGGCTGAAGAGCTATTGAAGAAGGCTAAAGCATGTTATGGAAAATCCATTATAAGAAAGGCAAGAGAAAACAATTCATGAATAAAACAAAATTCTTAAGAAACAGGATAATTAAAAAGAAACCACTTGGAAGATATTGAAGAAAAATCATACTGCTGCTTTTTTCAGTTGGCTACATACAGTTTGATCACCAGGCAAGAAGAGCAGTTGCAATGATAAGAACACTTTTCTATTAGCCTTTAGCTTGAACCTACAGATCTCCTGATTCAAGATTTCATTTTGAAACTTGATGACACTGACTTTGAAACTGCAAACTCTGTATGTATCACTGCTACGTTGAGACTAGTCATTAAAGAATATATGATGACTGAAACTGTATGGAAGTTCTGAGTTGTAACTGAGACCTAAAGACATCCAGGAACAAAAAATGGCGCTTTTTTCCAGGAAATGAGGCTACATTGCTGCATCTCCCTTGCAATCTACTATAGATTTCTGAAATTATTTTATACTGTTGCAGTCAGTGGTAATTTCTTCAGTGTGTCTAGCATGTTGCATACTTAAGAGAAAAATCACATGTATAAGCAGCATAGCTGTGCTGGTAAGCCTGCATATGAACATGGTCTACACTAGCAGGACATATTAGCAGTATAAACTGCATTTTTCCCTCTGCAGCTGTTAGGGGGAGGGAGAGCTCATTATTGCTTCTGAAACAGATTGATCTTTCTTTCACTTTCATTACCTTTACCCTTTTAGGGAGTATTCCTGATTAACATGAAACAGAAAGATAAGCTGTGTTCTACCATAGTATGTATGTTTAGTGAGGTATTTGAAGTAGTGTGTGGTGTGTAAGCATCTGTTTGAAAAAGTTTGATTCCTTCTGAAAGAAGGGCATATAAAACCTCTGGAGACTTAAACCATTGCTTAAGACCATTTGATGCTTGCTTTCTGTTCCTTAAGTGCAGATATTGTGCTCTACTATTAGAGAAGAGCAATTGCATTTCTCTTCTCTACAAGAACTGAGCTACTTGAAAGCTCTGGTTTTTACTGTTGCAGACAGATATTGAATAAATTTGCACAAATATTTATTTTTACCCTTTAAACCATATCAGTGGCACATTGACAAACTGACAGACCGGGAAAAGAAAGCAATATCCAAGTGGGTGATAAATCATCAGGTTGCCCCATGGCATAGCAGGAGTTACTTTAATTTGCTTGGCTCAGCTTCAACATGAGTGTTAGTTCTGCTTTCTAATATTTTCTGAAATTAATGTATAGTGTTTGCTTTGGTATTCTGTCAACCTACATATGAGTTTGACATAGAGTATGTACTTTTTTGTCACAAGTTTTAAGTGACTTGTTTAAATAGCCTTAGTAACAGATGGCCTGGTTGACATGAAGTACTTGTTGGAACTACAAAACGCCACAGTACTTGGATAATTCAACACATTTAATACTTTTATATCATACCTTTTTATGTTGTGGTATTTAAATCTATAGTTACCTGCTTAAAGCAGTCTTGAAATGTTACCTTTGGTGTTTGATTGCATTTTGAAATTGTTTCTTTCTTAGTGCTGTATCAGATATATTTTAAGGTTGCTCTGTGTTAATTAGACCCCGCTTCAAGCTGTAAAACTGCTACTGTTACAAAGTATTCCCACTCCCTCCACCCACATGACTTGCAGAGTAATACAGCATTACAAGCAGACTTTAAATACAGTATAGCAAGATGAAAGTGAAGGGATGTGAATAGCTGAAAATTATTAACACTTTTTATTTTTAAATTAAATTTCTAGCCAGTCTATTTTCTTTTAACAGTGGTAATATAAAACATATATGTTAAATGCTTGCTCGAGTAAAAGACAGCTATCAGTGAATAATTCGTGTTTGGTTTTAGTGTTTCCACATGTGACACCCAAAGGAATTAATGGCATAGACTTTAAAGGAGAAGCTATAACTTTCAAGGCAACTACTGCTGGAATCCTTGCTACACTCTCTCATTGTATTGAACTCATGGTGAAACGTGAAGAAAGCTGGCAAAAAAGACTAGATAAGGTAAGATCATTTTCCTTTGACTTTTGTTGAAAAATTTGTTTCTTTAGTTTGAAATTGAAATTTCAAATTAACTGGTTTAAGGTTTTTTATTCCATGTATTACTTTTATTTTTATGTATAGCATTTATTAATTGTAGATGCTTTCATTATTTATTACTCCTTTAAAATGTTAAAACCTCATTCCGACAGTTAGTGATACAGTAACATTATTCATATTCTTTCTTTTCCCAGCCCTTGTTCAGATAGTATTCCTATATTTTTAATACTGTAAAGAACCTGACAGTACTCTACAGTAAGAAGTGTATTGCTTGCAGGCCTCTAAGAAAGACCTAATTATTTATGCTTGCAAAATGATGTGCAAATCTCTGAAATGTTTTGTGATAAGAAATGATGACAGATCTGAGAAGAACAACCAGTATTAACTTTAAAGATCTAAAATACAGTTATTTCACTTACCTTTAGGAGACTTAAGCGATTCATTTAATTCATGTTTTATACCAATTGCTTAATTTTTGGGGTGGAGTGGGGGTGGTATTATATGTTATGGCAGTGATAGTTCATAGTGAGACTACTCAACCACTACAGCAACTTGAAAGGAGCAGTGTCCTCTCTCTTCAGATGAGATGTGTTAGAAGCATGGCTAGGTTGTACTTCAGGTTTTCATTTCTAGAATCCTGCCATCACTGACTGGTGTCCTGTACAGTCCTGCAGTCATTGTTGTCTCATTTTTAATTTAACGTGTTTCCATATAGTGTATATCATCTCATTTCAAATCTTGCTCAATATGTGTTAGTGGTACACAGTTCAAAGAGTGAAGTCATTCAGACAAAACACATCCATGTTTGAATCCTTGCTGTAAGAGGGTGAGTTCGAAAGGATGCCGAGATTGAAAACCAAGACACTGCTGAAAGCTCAACAATAAACCCAGTATTTATTACAAAAGTGACCAAATAAACGGGAACCCGAGAGAAAGAGAACAATAAGAGAATGCGACACCCTACTCACGCAGGTGTCACTAAGGAAGTTCTCTTACCCTCTACAGCAGCTGCGTCCTTCGGAGGGCTGATGGCTCACGCGTGCAGGCGTCCCCGCTATAGACAAGTGGTCTTTCGTGTGAAGCAAAAATCCCTCGGAAAAACCCAGCTGACTGCTTTTATACCGTTAACTGATTGCATCTGTCCAGGCAGGTGTGGTCAGTACCGCCCAGACAGAGGTTCTCAGTCCGCCCCCTTGGTTATATAAGTGTACCGTTTCAGCGCATGCGTGAATCCCCTAATGCATGCGCTATTTAACTCAAGGGGTCTTATCTATTTGGGTCTGGGGGCTTTACTTCATCTTCTCCTCTTCAGTTTCTCCTTCAAATGTCCTCTACAGATAACCAGCCAATTACAGAGCACCAATTACAACAGTTTATG
>NW_020956968.1:44942-55372 GCF_003031625.1 Empidonax traillii
ATATAAGTGTACCGTTTCAGCGCATGCGTGAATCCCCTAATGCATGCGCTATTTAACTCAAGGGGTCTTATCTATTTGGGTCTGGGGGCTTTACTTCATCTTCTCCTCTTCAGTTTCTCCTTCAAATGTCCTCTACAGATAACCAGCCAATTACAGAGCACCAATTACAACAGTTTATGCAAGAAACTGTCTCTCCAAGGACGAAGCTCCCGTTTATCAGTGAACTTGGCAGGCAAAGAACAAAACTTTTGCAGGTGGCTGGGCCAAACACAGACCAAAAAATATCAACAATCCCTGATACACTTGACCATGTTTCCAGGCTCTTCTTTGTCCGTATGTCAAAGACCTGGTCCTATCTAACAGTATTGTGACTTCTGTCTATATCAGTGGTGAAAGCTGTAAGACCACCGAGATTTTCAGACCGTGGGTTCAAATCAGATACTCCACTAACAGTGAAGGCACAGAGACAAAATGGTAAAATGGCCAAATGACCAAATGTCCTTTATTGCAGTGTGAGCTAGCTTTTTATCTGTAAAGCATGGAATGTGTGGAATTTGGGAGGATTCTTAGGGAGTCTATCATGGAAGGGAATATATAAACACGGGTACGGGAGATGGAAGGCAGGGAAAAGCGATAAATTCTACTAACAGGGTAATGAGCTTAGGGTTTACAATTGCAGATAGGGGCAGGGTCTAACAGTAATCGAAACTACACATTACATACAAAGCAGGGTGTTTCTCTAATGACATTGTTATTAAATTGAATAAACTTAACACTTTTATAACATGAAAAGCTGTTCCTGAGGTAGAAAGTCATCTGTTGTTCAGTAGTGTTGTTGCATTCCAAAACTGTCTTTCCTCAATTCCCTTTTTCTTCAGAGATTTTTCTCCACCATGAATATATTTCTTGTGGGGAACTTCCAACATGCCTACACTTAATTTATTATTACTTCATCTAGGTAGTTGGAGGAATTATAGCAGGCCTAAGACTTGAAGCCTGTTCATAGGATTGTAGGGTAATTCAGATTGGAAGAGACCTCAGGAGGTCTCTAGCCCAACCTCTTGCTTAAAGGAAGGGCAGTTTGAATCAGACTGGGTTGCTCATGGATTTATCAAGTCTGATTTCAAGTCTCCAAGGCTGAAGACTGCACAGCCTTTCTGAGCAGCCTGTTCTGATGCTCAGCTGTTGAATATATATCCACTTGGAGCAGCTCTTATTCCAGTATCTGCCTATTGTTTTTCCTCTTCCTACTACAGAGTACTGTGAAGACTGGCTCCATTTGTTGATGACCTCCTCGGAGATATTGAAAGGCTACTATTAAGTTCCCCCACAAAAGCCTTCTCTATTCCACGCTGAGCAAACACAGTTCACTCTTGCTGATCTGAATTGGCTTAGAGCACGGATGAAGTGAATTTTTTCTTACTACTAGGTTAGTATATGTTATCACAGGATAATATGTTAGTATAGAATTTGGTTTAGATAAGTTATTTGTCATATTTTTCTTCTTCTGTGGACTAATGTTAAAGCACTTGTTTTCAACTGCAAGCAGTTAAACATTCAAACCTAAATTTCACTTCCACTCATACAGAATGACAGAATTATTTAGACTGGAAAAGACCTCTAAGATCATCGAGTCCCACCTTTGACCAATCACCACCTTTTCAACTTAAGACCATAGCACTAAGTGCCATGTCCAGTCGTTTCTTGAACACCTCCCTGGGCCGTCCGTTCCAATGCTTAACAACCCTGAAGAAATTCTTTCTGGTGTCCAACCTGAACCTCCCCTGGCACAGCTTGGGGCTACGTCCTCTTGTCCTATGTCTAGATAATTGGGAGAAGAGGCCGACCCCCACCTTGCTACAACCTCCTTTCAGGTAGTTGTAGAGAGCAATAAAGTCTCCCCTGAACCTCCTCTCCAGGCTAAACAACCCCAGCTCCCTCAGCTGCTCCTGATATGACTTATTCTCTAGACCCTTCACTAGCTTTGTTGCCATTCTCTGGACATGCTCCAGCCCCTTTAATGTCCTTCTTGTAATGAAGGGCTCAGAACTGGACACAGTACTTGAGGTGCAGCCTCACCAGTGCCGAGTACAGAGGGACAATCACTTCCCTAGTCCTGCTGACCACACTGGTTCTGGTACAGGCCAGGATGCCATTGGCCTTCTTGGCCACCTGGGCACACTGCTGGCTCATGTTCAGCTGACTGTCAACCAACACCCCAAGGCCCTTTTCCACTGGGCAGCTTTCCAGCCACTCTTCACCCAGCCTGTAGCGCTGCAAGGGGTTGTTGTGGCTCAAGTGCAGGACCCAGCACCGGGCCTTGTTGAACCAGCCTGTCCAGATCCCTCTGCAGAGCCTTCCTACCCTTCAGCAGATCAACACTCCCACCCAACTTGGTGTTGTATGACAAACTTACTTAAACAGGACTGACCCCAACACTGAGCCTTGGGGAACCCCACTAGTGACCTGCCACCAACTGGATACAGCACCACTCTCTGGGCTCGGCCCTCCAGCCAGCGAAGAGTGCACCTCTCCAGGCTGTGTAAGGTAAAATATATGCAGGTACTTTCCCCAAAAATGCCAAGGCAGTGGAAAGGGTTCAAAAAGGTTTATTTCGTAGGCAAGGATGCTAAAAACTTACAAAAACCTCACAGTGCTGCCAGACAGCACTGGGCCTCGGGGAGAAGGCACCTCCTGTTTTTTCCATCAAGTTTTTTTTATCTCTGCTCCCCCCTCTCTCCCCGCTGGAATGTGAAACCCTGGGGCATCTGCCATCTCCTCACATATCAGAGAGCGAGCTTCTGGAATTCGAGGGGGGAGAGAACAGCACTGTTTTGAGAAAGTGGCAAGGGAAGCCTTTCTTAAGTGAAATAACTGACTCCTCGGTTAAAAACATCTTCTGGAAAAGGGTTATTTAGCCCTACACGGTGGGCTGCCAGCTTTTCCAGGAGAATGCCATGGGAGACAGTATCAAAGGCTTTACTGAAGACCAGGTAGAAAACATGCACAGTCTTTCCCTCATCCACTAGGCGGGTCATCTGGTCAGAAAAGGAAATCAGGTTGGTCAGGCAGGACCTGCCTTTCCTAAACCCATGCTGGCTGGGTTTGATCCTTTGGTTGTCCTGTATGTGCCATGTGATCGCACCCAAGATCATCTGTTCCATAACCTTGCCGGGCACTGAGGTCAGGCTGACAGGTCTGTAGCTCCCTGCATCCCCCTTCTGGCCATTCTTGTGGATGGGCATCACATTGGTCATCATCTGGGACGTCCCCAGTAAGCCAGGACTGCTGATAAATGATGGAGAGCAGCTTAGTGAGCTCTTCAGCCAGCTCCCTCAGCACCCTCAGGTGAATCTCATCAAGCCCCATAGACTTGTGAGTGTCTAAGTGGCACAACAGGCCTCTACTTCCTCCTGGATTACAGAGGGTCTATTCTGCTCCTTGTCCCTGTCTCCCAGCTCAGGGGGCCGGTTGCCCTGAGGACAACCGGTCTTACTGTTAAAGACCGAGGCAAAGAAGGCATTAAGCACCTCAGCCCTTTCCTCATCCTTGGTGACTATATTCCCCCCTGCGTCCAATAAAGGATGGAGATTTTCCTTGGCCCTCCTGTTGTTGTTGATGTATTTATAAAAACACTTTTTATTATCTTTCACAGCAGTGGCCAGATTGAGTTCTAGTTGAGCTTTCACCTTTCTAATTTTTTCTCTGCATGACCTAATGACATCCTTGTACTCTTCCTGAGTTGTCTGCCCCTTCTTCCAAGGGTCATAAGCCCTCTTTTTTCCCCTGAGTTCCTGCAAAAGATCCCCGTTCAGCCAGGCCGGTCTTCTTCCCCGATGGTTCGTCTTTCAGCACAGAGGGACAGTCTGCTCCTGGCGCCTTTAAGATTTCCTTCTTAAAGTATGTCCAGCCTTCCTGGACCCCTTTGTTATTAAGGACTGTTTACCAGGGGACTCTCTGAACCAGTGTCTCGAACAGGCCAAAGTCCACACTCCGGAAGTCCAAGGCCTAGGTTTTGTTGATGCCCCCCTCCTTACTTCACCAAGAATCGAAAACTGTCTCCTCTCTGCTGTGTTGAGTTTCCAGGAGACATCCAGCAAGTTAAAGTCTCCCACAAGTACAAGGGCTAGTGATCATGAAACATCCGAGAGCTGCTTATAGAAGACTTCATTTGCCTCTTTATCCTGGTTGGCTGGTCTGTAACTGAATCCCCCAAGATATCTGCCTTGCGAGCCTTCCCCCTGATTCTTACCCATAGGCACTCATACAGCAACATACCACCTCATACACTGTGAGTAAATAAAGATCACAATCTTATTTGGACTTGGTTTTCCAGAAATTAAAGTAGCAAAAGCATAAGCTCAGTTGGTTAGAGCATGGTGTTAATAACACCAAGGTCGTGGGTTCCTCCAGTGTGGATACATTCTCTTCCCTGGAACTCCTCCCCATCATTCTCTTCTGGCCTTGGCATTCCCTCTGTTTCTCACTTTTTGTTCCCCCTCCTCTCTCCCTGGGCTGTTTTTTGCTCTTAAATACATTTTCACAGAGGTTCCATGCATTTGGTGGATGGGCTCAGCTGTGTCCTGTGGTGGGTCTGTTTTGGAGCCTGTCTGACACAGGGCAGACCCTGGCTGCCTCCTGCAGAGGCCACTCCTGCAGCCCCCCACAACCAACACCTTGACACCTACACCCTGCACAAGAATTTAAAGACAGCAGTTGAATGTATTTCAGACCTTTGCTAACATTATTTATTCCACTTCAGTTGTAGGGCTTCTTTTGTTTTGTTTTTTCACCTTGTTGTTTTAGTGACTAAACATGGCTCTGTAAAAGTCTCTTCTATAACTCTGGGCCTGAGCAAAAATAAATTGCTCTGTCACCTGATAAATAGATGTAGGAGGAGAATGATGTTGATCTGTGTACTCTTGGGTTTCTTGGATAGATGCTTATGCTGCTCTGAAAAGGAAATAAATATTAGAAGATGATGAAGTTCAGAATATTTTCTCTGAGAGGTTAGAGGGGAAAATTATATTAAACTGGGCAGCTGTTTGTGTTTGTTCTAGCTGGGAGGTTTTTAAAGCTCTTGTAAGTCTGTTCAGTGTCTGTAAAAGACCAGCTAGGAGAATTGAAAGCTGCAGCGTCAAGTTTGTCCTTTGTATATCAGCAGATTCACTCCGCAGGCTCTGTGCTGTGCAGGTTTGTCATAGGAAGAACAGGACCTCTGTCAGTGGCTAAAAGCAATGAGTGCTTTACAAGTTGTGTAAGTACCATTGTAATCCAGCTTGCTCTCCTTCCCTCTCCAGCCTCTGCACTTCACTAGCTTCAGAACCATGTTTTACTTGGCAGCAAAACACAAATGTGATTAGTGAGAGTCCTGCTAGGTCACAAAATTATACAGCCTCGGTCTTGTAGAGGGCCAGTTTAGCCTAAAGATGAGATTTATGTCTGCGGAACTTGGAGCAAATACATTTAAAAATTATAACCTGTCCTAAATTATTTCTAATATTAAAAAGCTCAAGTTCATCAGAATTTGTTGAATCTGGAGCTGACTACAATTTGGCTTGAGATGAGGATAGTGCTATGAAGTGAGTATCTTTCTCTTGAAACCCTGTTTTTTAAATAAATGAAAGGTTTTTAAGTTGCACCAGGAATCGAAAACTCTATCATTTTGTGGTCGCTATGCCCAAGACGGCCTCTGACCCCCACATCTCCCACCAGTCCTCCTCTGTTTGTAAACAGCAGGTCTAGCGGGGCACCATCCCTGGTAGGCTCACTTACCAGCTGTGTCAGTGTAGTAGGATGCTCTGCCCTGATAGGGCTTATCTGCCTAGGCTTGGAATTTGGTCAGAGAATTCAAACAAAGCAAGCTATCAGTGGTTAGTTATGGCTGGCTGATGCGATGGTGCTGCTTTTAGTGTTCAGTTATGCTAAAACCAGCCTGATGCCCCAAACTTCAAACACATATCCTGCTTTTTGAAGCAGGATTTGACAGAATAGCTGCTAGCTGGCCTGGAGATATGTGAATGACAGTCAATCACTTTATAACTATAAAAGCCCAGTCCAACTTTCTTCTACATACTTTCTTGAAGTGTATGGAGCTTCTCTGGGAAGCAGGGATGCCTCTTCATAGTTACTCCCCAGGGGTTAAGTGAAATCTGCCCACTATCATTGTGTGATGAGTTACATCAATCTCTACTTAACGATTGTTTATTTTGCTAGCTTTGATACAATTGCCTTATTATAATTGCTTTAATATAATTGCTTTGACACAGTGCACTATACTATCCTACCTTATACTATACTATTAGTAGGTTTTAGCTTTTATACTGTGTAGTAAATAATTCTGATTAAGATCTTTCATCTTTTCATTTGTCTTTTCATTTCTAATAATAAATAATTCATTTTATATAAATATATCTTATTTCCTATCATTAAAACCAGAAGGACAAAAGTGGTTTAATCACACCTCTATATTTCCCTAAATTTAAACCGTTGACAAAATCTGAGGCTAAGATTGGTTCCAGCCACACCCAGGCTCCTCTCTGAGAAGGAGTTTAGAAAGCAAGGGGGTCCTTTCTGCACCTCGTAGCTCAATGAGAGGGCTTCTCTAATAAACTTTAAGCCTTCCACTCCTCCCCACGACAGTCAGGAAGTTCTCTTCCACACACTCCAGGAACCTCCTAGACTGTCTCCTCTCTGCTGTGTTGAGTTTCCAGCAGACATCCAGCAAGTTAGTCTCCCACAAGAACTAGGGCTAGCAATCGTGAAACATCAGAGAGCCGCTTATAGAATACTTCATCCGCCTCTTCATCTTGGTTGGGTGGTCTATAACAGTCTCCCACCAGGATGTCAGCCTTGTTGGCCTTCTCCCTGATTCTTACCCATAGGCACTCAACCTTATTGTCACTATCCTTGAGCTCTATATAGCCTAAACACTCCCTTATGTACAGAGTCACTTTACCCGCCTCTCCTTCCTCGCCTTTCCCTTCTGAAGAGGTTGTAGCCATCCATTGCAGCACTCCAGTTATGCGAGTTATCCCATCATATTTCAGTGATAGCAACTACATCATAACTTTCCTGCTGCACACTGACCTCCAGCTCTGCCTGTTTGTTGCCCATACTGTGTGCATTGGTGTAGATGCACTTCAGCTGGGCTACTGATTTCACCCCCCCCCCCCCCCCCCCCCCCCCCCCCCCCCCCCCCCCCCCCCCCGACACAAGCATGCCACCTCTGGGCTCATCTCTAGTGAGCCTGGTCTTATCTCCTTCCCTCTTCAAACCTAGTTTAAAGCCCTTTCAATCAACCCTGCCAACTCACGGGCTAGAATCCTTTTCCCCCTGTTCAACAGGTGAACCCCATCTGTCTCCAGCAGACCTGATGCCGTATAAACTGCCCCATGATTGCAAAAGCCAAAATTCCACCAATGGCACCAGCCTTTAAACCACATGCTGATCATGTGGGTACTCCTGTTCCTTT
Organism: Empidonax traillii; assembly: GCF_003031625.1. NCBI lineage: Eukaryota > Metazoa > Chordata > Aves > Passeriformes > Tyrannidae > Empidonax > Empidonax traillii. The sequence continues at coordinate 52,417 of NW_020956968.1, forward strand.
CAGCATTCTTCCCTGCTACTGAAGGAATTGAGGAAAATACCACCTGTGCTCCTGTCCCTTCAACCAATTGCCCCAGTGCCCTGAAATCCTCCTTTTTGATTGCCCTAGGACTTCTCTCATCAACCTCATCGCTGCTGACCTGGACAACCAGCAGTGGGTAATAGTCAGAGGGCCAAATCAGTCCAGGTAGTCTCCTGGTAATATCTCTTACCCGGGCCCCGGGGAAGCAGCAGACTTCCCTGTGGGATGGGTCAAGTCGGCATACAGGACCCTCAGATCCCCTCAGAAGGGAATCACCCACTACAGTTACCCTTCTTTCTTTTTTAACACCTGAATTTGTGATCCATCTCGTTGACTGACTTGTTCTGGGTAACCCCCCAGATAGACTTCCTCCTCCACTATCATTTGCCTGACATATCATTTGCCCTACATAAAAAAAGCATTTAGGCAGTTTTAGCTATTTACAACCAAGGAGCAAATACAGCAGACTAAACGGCAGACCAAACAGCACACAACACGAATCTGATGCATGTGCAATTACAGATCATATCCACAAAACTGTCTCGACCAATTATGGTTTATCAGCCAAAGGGAATAAATGAAAATTACATCAAGAATACTTATTTGTCAGAACCAGAAAACAAGTATTGCTTTAAAACTTGATGCAGAGACAAGTCATCCAGCTCTCAACAGGCACATGCAAGCAGCTTAACACGAACAATGAAAACATGCATCATGCAAAGCCCCACCATTCTACTACCACAGAGAGCAGGTCACTGCTGCATTTATCTTGCAAAGCAGATTATTTTTTTTTTTTTTCTTCACTGCAGAAATATTCAATTCCATTGAGAAGAGGAATGTTGACACAAGCTAGTTGAATATGAGTCAGTAGTGTGCCCTGGCAGCCAGGAGGGCCAATCGTGTCCTGGGGTGCATCAAGCACATCATCACAAGACAGTCAAGGGAGGTGATTGTCGCGCTCTACTCTGCACTGGCATGGCCTCACCTTGAGTCCTGTGTGCAGTTTTGGGCACCACCATATAAGAAAGATAAAAAGCTATTAGAAACCATCCAAAGGAGTTCAACAAAGGTGTTGAAGGGTCTAGAGGGGAAGCCATGCAAGGAGCGGCTGAGGTCACTCCGTTTCTTCAGCCTAGAGAAGAAGAGACTGATAGCGAAGAAGAGCTAGGACACTGAGCAAAAGGGCACTCAAGAGCCCACAGAGAAAATTCTGCCTCTCAGGCTGGGGAACTGCTGTCAAAAAGTGTGATTTACAGAATAAAACTCTTTCCCGAGCAAAGGTGTCAAAAAAACAGTCTGACAATAATCACTTCCCTCTATATACTGACAATAATAAATCTAAAGCAGCTTGTACCACTGGGCCCCCAGGGTATAGCAATACTGGAAGAGGGCTATTTGTCCCTCCTGTGAATCTGGGCTGTCAGGAGCGGGACAAGCAAGATCTACACAAGAACCATAAATCTCCATTCTGCTGTTAGACACTATCAGGAAAAGCAGTGATGTTCTGGCCTCAGCTACCAATGCACTCAAGTTCACCTGCTGCACTTAACCATCTTGTCACTGCCACATGCAGAAACAGGGTGGGAGTATTTTTCTCTTCACTCAATCCTCAGATATTCACCTAGCCATGAGAATAAAAATCTATTAAATGCTCAGTGTATCCCAGAGTATGCAATAGGTAGCAAGCACTGAAGCATAAAGTCAGAATTGTCAAAGATTGAAAAGTCCATATTATATCTGACAGGATTTAAGAAAAACAAGACTTGTTCTCTTGTCCTTTCACCAGCTTCAGTGCCCTTCTCTGGACTTGTTTTAACACCTCACTGTCCTTCTTGTAGTGAGGGGCCCAAACCTGAACACAGTATTTGAGGTGCAGCCTCACCAGTGCCGAGTACAGAGGGACAATCACTTCCCTAGTCCTGCTGGCCACACTATTTCTGATACAAGCCAGGATGCCATTGGCCTTCTTGGCCACCTGGGCGCACTGCTGGCTCACATTCAGCTGACTGTCAACCAACACCCCAAGGCCCTTTTCCACTGGGCAGCTTTCCAGACACTCTCCCCCAAGCCTGTAGTGCTGCATGGGGTTGTTGTAACCTGAGTACTGGACCTTGTTGAACCCCATAAAATTGGCCTCAGCCCGTCGATCCAGCCTGTCCAGCTCCCTCTGCAGAGCCTTCCTACCCTCAAGCTGATCAACACTCCCACTGGACTTGGTGTTATTTGCAAACTTAGTGAGGGTTCACTCGATCCCCTTGTCCAGATAATCAATCACTATATGAAACAGAACCGGCCCCAGTACTGAGCCCTGGGGAACATGCATCTTTTTTGTCATGTTCCTGATATAACTTCAGATTCCTGAAGTTGGCCAGGGTTGAGGTTCCATAAAAACAGTCCTTTCTATTTGTGTCAAAATTATGTTTGTCTATAAATGAAGTTCAGTCTGGCCAAACACCTGACACACAATGGGTGTACCAACATTTAAAAAAGGTTAAATGAAAACATGAGTTGGTTTACAAAGACTAGCCCTACTTGATGCTATAATTCTCACATTAGTCTGTGGATCAAGAACAAGTCTAACATGACAAAAACAAAATGATAAAGTGCTAAACTATCTTAACACTTAAGTATTTAGGCATAACTCCTAGTCCCAGACACAGAAAGGCAAAAGATATGCATACAGTGCAGCTCTCACCTCAAAAGGCTCAAAGCACTTTAGACAGCATTAAGGTTTGCTGCAGCATACACTTAATGTAGTCAATTGAAACTGCCAATTCACTGGCTTTCCCCTAAAGTCTTCTTTCAGGAAATATACAATGTCCAACAATAAGTGCACTTAGAAAATTTAGTAACATTAAATGACAAGCAATATCATATGTATTGAATTCCTAAAATGAAAGGATATATATCAATGCAAGTAGTACATAGCAGCTGA
>NW_020956968.1:55895-58665 GCF_003031625.1 Empidonax traillii
CACCAATATGTTCTAATGCCCGTGTTCATACCAATAAATACCTCTGACATTTAAATATTAAACCTTTCTTCCTCCCCTCCCATTTAAAATAAATATGTTCAAGACACTAGAATTTTGATTGCTCTGCAGTAAGTCCATTCACCTAGATGACACTAAAGAGTCAACAAATGCATATTTTCAAGCTTTATTTGTTTTCACAGAGAGACAATAAGTATCTTTTTATTCTTCTACAATAGAAATTATTATAGGAGGATTACCTTCAAAGCTTCCAATAAAGGCAAGTGGACATTGAATTAAACAAGCAAGAGATGTCCCAAGTCTTATTGATCTGTTTTTAAAAGAATTCCCCTTTTCAAAGTCTCTCTCAGCTCTTTGGAGTCATGTTAGCTCCTGCAGTTATTCTTTTTCTGGGAGGGACATGGGGAGGGGTGTGACAAAAGAACAAAAAAGACACGAATTACTTTGAACATTACCTATGTTGAGTGTTACTGAATATATATCATTGCCACTTTAGCACCCCACCCATGTGGCTGAGCAGCACTTACTCCCTATGACTAGGGTGTAACTCTGGTCTGTTAATATCAACTCAATGAGTTTCACTCTAATGAAAGCTCACTGAAGAAAACCCAGCCCTTACAAAGCCTTTTTTAGGAAAGGAAAAAAAATGAAAAAGAGACTGCATTTGGTAGATGAGGCAGGGTATGCAAGATTTTTCTATTAAACTGTTAATGCACAGTATTGTTTCAGCTGATGATTAACACTTCTGAGCAAACAGTATGCAGATCTATTTGGCAAATGTCAACTTTTAACTGTTTAACTACTCACTACTTCCACATTGCAGCTCTCTACTTTCTGTTCTTGATACAAAGAGCAGCACTTACCCTGAATTTGAAGAGGCATTTACCACTGAAGTCAAGCTTAGCACAGGTGTCTCAACAAGCTATTGCTTTCAGGGAGACTGCAAAAACATGCTGCCACTCTGCCACAGAGAGCTTGATTCTTAGAGCTACCATGTATCATTCTGCCAGTTACAAGCACTGATATTCCCCTTATTTCTATGAAATTAAACTATCAAATTGATCTACCACAGTTGTTTTTACAAGTGAAATAATAACACCTTTGAGTTTACTACTAGAATTCCATTTGTTTATACAAATGAGACTGGCTATTTACCGCATGGCCAGATGCATGTTGAGTCTGGTAATGTAGTTCCGGTCCCCTCAAGACCCAGCATTAGGCTTGGCACCAGGTTTACTTCAGCCATGAACATCGCCCTTCATTAAATAGCATTACAAATATATTGATTGACCTACTCTTAACAGCTTAGCAGTAGTGACACAAGCTTTTCATGCTATATGATATTGAGTTAGCTCTTTTCAAAGTGTTTTTTGTTGTTGGGGGGTGTGCTTTTTTTTAAGTTTTGTGGGGTTTCGTTTGTTTGGGGGTTTTTTTGAGCATGTCCCCACAGTATTGCACCCACAAGGCAATGCCCTGCTTATTTGCATTTTGGCCTGTAGTTTTCAGGCATTCTTTAGACATTTCAGAACACCCTGGGTCACCAATCTGGCTATATGATGATCAAAAAGTTACTTTAACCTTTAAATACATTTGAAGTACCAGTCAATTCATATATTTACCTAATTCAAAGGAAAGATAGGCACAAAGTATCTTAAGTTCACTACCATTCAGGGACAGGAGTTTAAAAGTAGAGTTCAAGACCTCAACTGCGATTATAAAGACTATCTGTTAATGCTCTGACTAGGTAAAGGAGACCACAGCTTTCATGGATGCAAAAATTTAAGATTATCTTAAGTCCACATATGTATACCACTTCAGACTCAGATAAGCAGCTCCCAGCAGAATAACAAGCAAGCTCAGCTCTGCTGGTTTAAAAGTAAAGCAGAGGGAGAAATGAACCAAACTGTGGTGGGTTTGCTCTGGGTCAATTTTTCTTTTACTCCCCACACAATTGCTATAAATTGAGAGAAGGTTTATGCAGACAAAAGAGACCTGATTGGGGAGAATAATATTAGGATTTATTACTAGCAAGATATAAACTAAAGAACTATATCTACAGTAATTCTAATTAGTTAAAAGTATTATGTATTTACAAAAATACCCCTCCCCCCTTTTGTATCAGTTCAGGAGGAGAAGCAGTCTCATTCTCCATTTCATAGAATCATAGAATCATAGAATCATAGAATCATAGAATCATAGAATAGATTGGGTTGGAAAAGACCTCCAAGATCATCAAGTCCAACCACTGATCCAAATCCAATTACTATATCATGGCACTAAGGGCCACATCCAATCTCTTTTTAAAAACCTCCAGGGATGGTGAATCCACCACCTCTCCGGGTAGGCCGTTCCAATGTCTGATTACCCTCTCTGTAAAGAATTTCTTCCTAACATCTAATCTAAACCTCCCCTGGCAGAGCTTGAGCCCATGTCCCCTTGTCCTATTGTTGGTTGCCTGGGAGAAGAGACCAACCCCCACCTGGCTATAACCTCCCTTCAGGTAGCTGAAGAGAGTGATGAGGTCACCTCTAAGCCTTCTCTTCTCCAGTCTAAACAACCCCAACTCCCTCAGCCTCTCCTCATAGGACTTGTGCTCAAGTCCCTTCACCAGCCTCGTTGCTCTTCTCTGGACCCGCTCCAGCACCTCAGTATCCTTCCTGAACTGAGGGGCCCAGAGCTGAACACAATACTCAAGGTGTGGCCTCACCAACGCAGAGTACAGGGGAAGGATCACTTCCCTGCTCCTGCTGGC
>NW_020956968.1:61207-62683 GCF_003031625.1 Empidonax traillii
CTGCCTGTTCTTTCTGAAGAACTTGTAGCCTTCCATAGCAGCACTCCAGTCATGCGAGTCATCCCACCATGTTTCTGTGATGGCGACTACATCATGGCCTTCATGCTGCACAGTGGCTTCCAGCTCCTCTTGTTTGTTGCCCATACTGCGTGCATTAGTGTACATGCACTTCAGGTGGGCTGTTGATTTAATTCTTAACTCAGGCTTTCCATCCCTAGGTTGATCACTGGAGAACCCGGTTTCAACCCCTTCCCCCTTCAAACCTAGTTTAAAGCCCTCCTGATCAACCTCGCTAACTTATGGGCTACAGTCCTCTTTTTCTTCCTAGACAGATGAATCCCATCTGATTTTAAGAGACTAGGTACCATGGAGTTTCCTCCATGGTCAAAGAAACCAAAATTTTGACGGTGGCACCAATCCTTTAGCCATCATTTCTGGAGATCCAGGTCTTTAAAATAACTTTGCAGCACTCTAAAGTTCTTCTTCTGTTATCTCTAGGATGACAACTCCTATTTGTTGCATCTGGAACTCTTTCTCTCTCTCTCTTCTATGTCAGCCTCAGGGCTGGGCCTACCCCCCTCCTGGGCTAAGACCGGAGGCTGGGGGGTTACCCAGGCCCTGAAGGGTCTTCCATGGACTGCAAGGGGACACTTGCCTACCATGCATCTTCACCACAGAGTCACAGGGGATAATGGCTTTTGAGTCCACCCCTGTTTCCTGTGGGGTCCCTTCCCATGGGAAAATAGTCCTTAATAGACTTCTCCGACATGAGTCCATCTCTCGGACAAAAGGTCTTCCATTCTCTGCTGTCTCTCAGGGTCACAAATCTCCAGCACCAGCATGGATCCCTCACTCAGATCCCAACATCTTACCCGAGCCATTCTGCTCCAGCGTAAGTCTCTCTCCATGGCCTACAAGTCTCCAACAGGTCTCTATTTCATTTCAGGTTTCTCATGAAGTCTCAGCTTCCTCGTGCATTCACTTACTTCAGTGTAAGCTCCTCTACAAGCTGCATGGGGGTGTCCTCAGCCCAACAAACCTCCACAGGTGACAGGGATTTATTTTTCTGTCCTTTCCCTGCTGAAGGGAGAGAGAGAGAGAGCGAGAGAGGGGGGAGAAGCAGCCCCCCCCCCCCCTTTGAACTTCACTTCTCTCTCCTGCTGCTGCCAGCTTTGACCTTGGATACTTCATTATCTCTCTGCCGGAATTCCTTCTGCAGCATTTCTTGTCCAAGCAGTCAGTCCTTTTCTAAAGTTTTTTTTCCTCTACTCTCTTACAGGAGAGAAGGGGGCTTCGGTGCCACACCGGTCCCCGGCCCAGGGCCAGGGGAGGAGGGGGCCCTGGCCCACTTGGGGCCTGCCTCCTCTCCTACATGGTTACTAATTTTATCAACCATCTTCTCTTCCGTTTTCTTAAATATGTAATTGGCAGAGGCGTTACTAAAACTTTTGATTGGCTTTTTCTCTGGAAATCCAC
>NW_020956969.1:0-5067 GCF_003031625.1 Empidonax traillii
ATACACAGACTGTTAAACTGGCCAAGGAATTTTGAAAAATGTCTACTTCATATTATTCATTAAGTTAACAGCAAAGGAGCTGGGCTGTGCAAGAGGTGACTACACATTAGAAGATACAACATAGCACTCATTACAATAATGAGAGATTGAAACAACAGTACAGAAAGAAATACAGGGCATCTTGACACAGTGTAGCCATGTAGTCATTACTTATACCAGAAGATAATGATAAACAATGATGACTAAAAAAGAAGTCAGAAAATTGCATTATGCCATTTGAAAATTAAAATAAATAAGTAAATAAAAATGTTACTTCCAAAAACTAGTCCATTTTAAGATTCAAAAGCCACTTGTAAAATAGAAGGACAACTTCAAACCTGCATTTAGCTAAGTCATGAATTGTTTGACACATGCATTTGAGCTCAGACTTAAAATGTACCAAAAAAAGTACATTTTTTACTTGTATATGAAAAGATTTGGGGGGGAGGCATCAACTGCAAAGAAAAACTGGCCTTGATTTGGTTTCTTTTTTTCCCCTAGTGACAGAGGCTTGGAATGAGAATGGAGCTGGGAAATGAAGCAAGCATTGTCACTCAGGAAAGCTGCTTCTGTCAACAGATGGCGCATTTTGATTTATTTCTTTTTAAAAGAGTTGCTCTAGTGCCTTGGTAGTCATAGCTGCCTTTTCACTGTAATCTCCCTCTATAATAAGATATCTGAGCATAGTCCTGGGAACAAAGACCTGATCAATAATTTCGGTTCTACGCTGATTTCCTCGGCAGGAAGACATTTCTTCTGCACTGATTGTCTTATCCACAGAAAGCAGACACAATAACATCAATCTATTAGTCGGCAAAGCCTATTCCAGTGGTTCTTTAATTAGTGTTTGTGAACTGCTCCAAAGGCAAGCTCTCAGAGGGAAAAGCATTATCAGCAACACCAGCATCTTTAATTTGACACGCTTATTTAGCCCATTAGACATTACAGAACAGCACCGTTGCAGTTGACCACAAAGGCAGGGTTGAAAGTGGATGCTCCTCAGCCCATCTATCTTTCTTTCAGTATGATAAATTTCCATCTGGTCTGATCCAAGTCAAGAGTCAGCAATGAGCTACTAGCACTAATGACAGTTAATATAATCGTACCTGTGAGATTAGAAAGTTAATACAAGTAAAAAGAAAAACAAGATTTAACTTATGGAGAGGCTTTATCACGCATTTTATGTGTCAAGCAGCCTGATCAGAAACAATCGAATGGCACAGTGAGACAATAAGATACGTATCAGCCAAGTTTAGGACCTGCCAGCGTTTGTTTATGGTGCAGAGACAGGCAGCAGCAGCCAACAGCTTGACAAGAGTAACGCTTCACACCTCCCACATTTACATTTGTAGCTTAGTCTGTTGAGGATGCTGAACACCACCAGCAACTGGGACACCTCAACACCACTTTTTACACCATTAATAAAACCTGAGAGCACAGTGTGCTGTAATAACTAGTATCCTCTGTCAATAAGCCTAGGAACTTGCTTATCAGGTGGAACTAACGAGCCAAATGTGCAAGCAACACAAATTCAGCGTGTGCATGACTCTCCTCCTCCCATCCCTCCTTGCTTTTGCATTGAAACAGAGAACCTGAGGTAGGTTATACCTTCCCAACTTTTCTTTGTCCCTTCTCAGACAAGAAGTACCTTGTTAAAACACTTCCAGAAGTTTGTTCTCAGTAAGTTACCAGAGGAAACAATGACCAAAATGGAGCAGTACAAGCTAACATCTTTGGGAACACTCCACAGGTAACTAAAGAAGTGAAACAAATTTGTAGAGAGGCTTAAAAAACATTTTCCCCCCACTTTAGCAGCACACTTGGCTGCTGGTCAAATATTCTTTGTGCCTGAAGAAGTCTATGATACAGCTCTGAGACCTCCCATACATGATTTCCTATGATTATGATTTCATCTAGGTGTACAAAGGCAACTTGACATCGATAAAGTACACTTAAGAACTGCTATTTATTATACAGTCCTTGGCTAAATAGAAAGAGCAAAAGCAAAAATAAAACAAAGCTTGTGAACTTTATCATCATATAAGCTCATAGCCACAGCATTAATTCACATACAGTGAACTGAAGAGTAAACCAACTAACAGTTGTCAGTACTACCTTTGTATTTAAAGTTAGCCAGAAAAAAAAAAAATTAATCCCTTCTGTTTTCTAGAGAGTGACTGCTTCAGAGCCAAATTACACTCAATGCTAAAAAAGCAATTGCTGTTGCTGGTGAGAAGATAAGGCAGCTATATGGTGTTTGCATGGGACATGAGTAGGAAAACTTAAAAGTCTTAACATGCAGAAGGCTTGGCACAGTTAGGCACCACACCTCTGCTATCAGGATTCCATAGCTAACATTAAAAGGAATCATTTGAGAGTCATCAGTCCACGGTGGCACCACTGCAGCACCAGCATTACTAAAGGGAGCAGTAGAAGTCAGCTGCAGCTGGTTTAACTTGTGTGTTTCTAGACCTGATGGCAACCCACGTTCTGAGCTACAAAGACCTTTCACCAAATAATTTTATTCAAACTCTGCAATTAACACCAATAGTTGATTAGTATCAAACTTCAGTAATTTAGCCAAAAAAAGTAAAATTTTTTTTTAAAAAAGAAGCTTTAGTAGTAGAACACAATACTCTAACAGTCAAATTTCCTGTGCTTATTATTCCCCTTTTTTTTTTCTCTTCAAATTAAGTATAAATGTAATGTAAATATAAAAGCCTAGGACAAAGTTTACTGCAAGTTTTCATTGTTTTTAGCAAGCTTCTTTCCCTTCCCAGTCAATAAAAGTATTTTAAATATAGTTAGTTTTGCAGAGAGTAAAGTTAGTTTTACTAGTACATGCGAAACATCACCAGTATTTTCCAGCAATGTATATAGTACAATCTAAAGAGATATGAATTACACAGGATGTGCAAAGAGTCTGTTTTAAGTGTCAGACATGTCTCAACTTTGAAGAAAGTGTTTCTGATCACTCCATTCTGAAGCTATGCTTTCACTACTGATTAATATGCTCTAGAACCCTATTTTTTCTAAAGCTACTTTAAAAGTTCTTGCTACCCAGAACTTCAAGAAGGGCAGGCACCCCAGTATTAGATATTTGTATCCTCTAAGGACTTGATATGGTATGCCCCTTCAAAGGCCACACTTACCACTGATAGAAAGAAACCTGCTGGGAGCTGCCATGGTCCTCCACAGTGGTCAGAAGACGTCGTGAAAATAAAAAGGTCATCACTGATTTAGAACCTTCAGTGAGTGCTGACACACCAAAGCAGGCTACTTGAATCATACACCCTTCTTAGGAGAAGGCATCTCTGCAGCACAAAGCAATGTCTCCTCCCTTGCCACTCTTGGAGCAATCCCACCTGACCCCAGCAGCAATCACTCCAGGTGCACCCAGTAACCTCCACCCACGCAGCCCAGATTGCCTTTAATCCTGCTCTCCATCCACTGCTTGGAATCACCATCAGCTAGTTCAGTCTATTAGACTAAAATCCACACTATGCTAAATACAAAGAGGGAGAGTTGTTGGGTTTTGTTCCTTGTTTTTAAAATAAAGCTTTTGCTTTTACCAGCTCAGAGCTAATAATGCTGAGGTCAGGTTCCCTGCCCCTTGCAAAATTTTTATTACTCTGAGTGCTGTTTCTTTTCTTTAAGATTGCACTGACCAATCGCATTTTGTCATAGAGACAGAAAAAAGAACCTCAACTGAAATGACTTCATTTATTAATCTCAGTATTAAACTACTAGCAAATTAATTCCCAGTGTTTTAATTACCATAGTCTAAAGACTTGCTTCTAGCCTGGGTGTAAAACTTATCAAATAATCACAGAATGGGTCAGGTTGGAAGGGACAACAGTGAAGACTCTTGTCCAACCTCTCTGCTCAAGCAGGGTCACCCTAGAGCACATTGCACAGGGTTGCGTCCAGATGGTTCTTGAATATCTCCAGGCGATCCCTAGGGATTACAGAGTTGCCCTCTCCTGTTTGATTACTCATACTCAGGTGGAACTGCCTGTACATCAGTTTCTTGTAGCCCCTTGTCCTATTGCTTGGCACCACTGATAAGAGCCAGTGAGAGAGACTCCACAACCTCTCCGGACAATCTGTTTCAGTGCTCCATCACCCACACAGTAAGTGAGAAACTTGCATAACAAATTAAACCCAGAGACTCAGTCTGAAACTCATGGTCTTGAAGGTGTTGTCCTTTTCATGTTTTTTCTCTCTTAGTTTGCTCTCTTCCCCACACATTCCTACCCAGATGTGTCTAGGTTTTCTGGGCTCCTGTTACACACTTGATACAAGAGGCCCCAGGTTAAAGAGAAACCTCCAGCAAAATAGATAGGCCCTATTTTGTACTATGCCTCTCTTCCCTTCTACACACTGCCAAAAGCAAATCTTCTAGTTCTGGACCACTTCAAAAAGCAATACAGGTCTCTCTCCTACCTTACTCATATCCCTCTCAAATATTGTTTATTTGTCCCCCAGATTATACTGTCATTTCCACATCATCCCCTCCATCCTATTACATCCCCATGAGTCATTTTTATAGAGGCACCACGGAAGTTCACCACAGCAGCAGTTTGCCGAGAGACTCTGTGCTACCTCTTGAAGTTACTCTGACTTTTATTAATCTCATACAATCACTTCCACCTCTTCAAAATTTATCTTGTACACCTTACCCTATAGCAAGAACTGCAGTGCTCTGTCCCACTCCATTTTGTACTCCCACAGCTTCAACATCCTCAGGAAATGTGTTGATTTGGTTTTGAAGGACTTGAGGACACTTTGGAGTTACCACCAGTGGCAGCAACGCTGAGATAAATAAGCTGAGAGAAGCTCTGTATGGCTGCTTGAATCCCAAACAGCAAATTAACCCTGGGTTGGTACAGACCAGGTCTCACCACTGAGGAAGTGATGCTTTCTGTTTATACAGTACACTGAACCAGTTTTTCAGCAGAGAGGCCCAACCACTTTGGTACAGCAGAATAGGTGCTTTAAAGCTTCAATGAATCTTTCATAGTTACA
>NW_020956969.1:5088-8178 GCF_003031625.1 Empidonax traillii
GCTCCCACCAACTCCGCCTTCTTCCCAACTCCTCCCCCGTCGTTGCCAGGAGACTAACTTCGGTCGTTAAGAGCCAGGCCGACTCCTTTGTTCACTTGATGGTTCTTGAATAGCATTCATGCAGGGGGGGGAAGGGGAAAAAAGGGGAAAGGGAAAGAAAAATTCCTTTCTAAAATCAGAACTAGGACACCAGAAAAAAAAAAAATTAAACCCTTCTGTTTTCTAGAGAGTGACTGCTTCAGAGCCAAATTACACTCAATGCTAAAAAAGCAATTGCTGTTGCTGGTGAGAAGATAAGGCAGCTATATGGTGTTTGCATGGGACATGAGTAGGAAAACTTAAAAGTCTTAACATGTGGAAGGCTTGGCACAGTGAGGCACCACACCTCTGCAATCAGGATTCCATAGCTAACATTAAAAGGAATCATTTGAGAGTCATCAGTCAACGGTGGCACCACTGCAGCACCAGCATTACTAAAGGGAGCAGTAGAAGTCAGCTGCAGCTCGTTTAACTTGTGTGTTTCTAGACCTGATGGCAACCCACGTTCTGAGCTACAAAGACCTTTCACCAAATAATTTTATTCAAACTCTGCAATTAACACCAATAGTTGATTAGTATCAAACTTCAGTAATTTAGCCAAAAAAAGTAAAATTTTTTTTTAAAAAAGAAGCTTTAGTAGTAGAACACAATACTCTAACAGTCAAAATTCCTGTGCTTATAGAGTTTTCCCCTTTTTTTTTTCTCTTCAAATTAAATTTAAATGTAATGTAAATATAAAAGCCTAGGACAAAGTTTACTGCAAGTTTTCATTGTTTTTAGCAAGCTTCTTTCCCTTCCCAGTCAATAAAAGTATTTTAAATATAGTTAGTTTTGCAGAGAGTAAAGTTAGTTTTACTAGTACGTGCGAAACATCACCAGCATTTTCCAGCAATGTATGTGGTACAATCTAAAGAGATATGAATTACACAGGATGTGCAAAGAGTCTGTTTTAAGTGTCAGACATGTCTTAACTTCGAAGAAAGTGTATCTGATCACTCCATTCTGAAGCTATGCTTTCACTACTGATTAATATGCTCTAAGAACCCTATTTTTTCTAAAGCTACTTTAAAAGTTCTTGCTACCCAGAACTTCAAGAAGGGCAGGCACCCCAGTATTAGATATTTGTATCCTCTAAGGACTTGATATGGTATGCCCCTTCAAAGGCCACACTTACCACTGATAGAAAGAAACCTGCTGGGAGCTGCCATGGTCCTCCACAGTGGTCAGAAGTCGTTGTGAAAATAAAAAGGTCATCACTGATTTAGAACCTTCAGTGAGTGCTGACACACCAAGGCAGGCTACTTGAATCATACACCCTTCTTAGGAGAAGGCATCTCTGCAGCACAAAGCAATGTCTCCTCCCTTGCCACTCTTGGAGCAATCCCACCTGACCCCAGCAGCAATCACTCCAGGTGCACCCAGTAACCTCCACCCACACAGCCCAGATTGCCTTTAATCCTGCTCTCCATCCACTGCCTGGAATCACCATCAGCTAGTTCAGTCTATTAGACTAAAATCCACACTATGCTAAATACAAAGAAGGAGAGTTGTTGGGTTTTTTTCCTTGTTTTTAAAATAAAGCTTTTGCTTTTACCAGCTCAGAGCTAATAATGCTGAGGTCAGGTTCCCTGCCCCTTGCAAAATTTTTATTACTCTGAGTGCTGTTTCTTTTCTTTAAGATTGCACTGGCCAATCACATTTTGTCATAGAGACAGAAAAGGGAACCTCAACTGAAATGACTTCATTTATTAATCTCAGTATTAAACTACTAGCAAATGAATTCCCAGTGTTTTAATTACCATAGTCTAAAGACTTGCTTCTATCCTGGGTGTAAAACTTATCAAATAATCACAAAATGGGTCAGGTTGGAAGGGACAACAGTGAAGACTCTTGTCCAACCTCTCTGCTCAAGCAGGGTCACCCTAGAGCACATTGCACAGGGTTGCGTCCAGATGGTTCTTGAACATCTCCAGGCGATCCCTAGGGATTACAGAGTTGCCCTCTCCTGTTTGATTACTCATACTCAGGTGGAACTGCCTGTACATCAGTTTCTTGTAGCCCCTTGTCCTATTGCTTGGCACCACTGATAAGAGCCAGTGAGAGAGACTCCACAACCTCTCCGGACAATCTGTTTCAGTGCTCCATCACCCACACAGTAAGTGAGAAACTTGCATAACAAATTAAACCCAGAGACTCAGTCTGAAACTCATGGTCTTGAAGATGTTGTCCTTTTCATGTTTTTTCTCTCTTAGTTTGCTCTCTTCCCCAACACATTCCTACCCAGATGTGTCTAGGTTTTCTGCGCTCCTGTTACACACTTGATACAAGAGGCCTCAGGTTAAAGAGAAACCTCCAGCAAAATAGATAGGCCCTATTTTGTACTATGCCTCTCTTCCCTTCTACACACTGCCAAAAGCAAATCTTCTAGTTTTGGGCCACTTCGAAAAGCAAGACAGGTCTCTCTCCTACCTTACTCATATCCCTCTCAAATATTGTTTATTTGTCCCCCAGATTATACTGTCATTTCCACATCATCCCCTCCATCCTATTACATCCCCATGAGTCATTTTTATAGAGGCACCACGGAAGTTCACCACAGCAGCAGTTTGCAGAGAGACTCTGTGCTACCTCTTGAAGTTACTCTGACTTTTATTAATCTCATACAATCACTTCCACCTCTTCAAAATTTATCTTGTACACCTTACCCTATAGCAAGAACTGCAGTGCTCTGTCCCACTCCATTTCGTACTCCCACAGCTTCAACATCCTCAGGAAATGTGTTGATTTGGTTTTGAAGGACTTGAGGACACTTTGGAGTTATCACCAGTGGCAGCAACGCTGAGATAAATAAGCTGAGAGAACCTCTGTATGGCTGCTTGAATCCCAAACAGCAAATTAACCCTGGGTTGGTACAGACCAGGTCTCACCACTGAGGAAGTGATGCTTTCTGTTTATACAGTACACTGAACCAGTTTTTCAGCAGAGAGGCCCAACCACTTTGGTACAGCAGAATAGGTGCTTTAAAGCTTCAATGAATCTTTCATAGTTACA
>NW_020956969.1:8529-41414 GCF_003031625.1 Empidonax traillii
TCTGTATGGCTGCTTGAATCCCAAACAGCAAATTAACCCTGGGTTGGTACAGACCAGGTCTCACCACTGAGGAAGTGATGCTTTCTGTTTATACAGTACACTGAACCAGTTTTTCAGCAGAGAGGCCCAACCACTTTGGTACAGCAGAATAGGTGCTTTAAAGCTTCAATGAATCTTTCATAGTTACATTTTTACTTATAAAACAAAAAACATACAGTGCATCTCTGTCAGAAAAATCCTTTTCAGACTTGAATCTTTCCCCTAAATTCAAATTACCCTACACAATAAGCAATTCCTCATTCTGTTACCAGACCATTTTGAGGATGAATATAAGAGATCATATACACATGCTGCATCATCTCAGCAGTGTATAGAAACCATAAATATTCATTTTTAGTGTGGCTTTTCCTCTATTCTACACAGAGCCAGTTAAAGTTCAGAGACCTTGCTATACTAGAATATCACATTTCAGAATGATCAGGTAAATCATATTGTGTCATATCATATCTCAGTCTTGATGTAGCCATTTTATATATGCTAAATTTTTAGTCATATATTTTCCCTTAACAAATAGAAAGTTTGAGAAAAAATAGACATTTCCATGATGCTAGATATAGAGAACAAAACGTGCCCCTTCAGTATTTTGATGCCTATATGTGAGTTTACCCAGCAATATTTTGTAGCCCATCCCTTTCTACATTCACTCATTTCATACCAGTAGCTGACAAATATGCAATGGTGACATTGTGACTGCTTTATATTTACTGTAGACTTTCACAGCCACTTAGACAGCCACTCCAGGTTCATGGGGGAGAAAACCAACAGCCTAGGGATTCCTCAGTACTGCACTGAAAATAGTGTGTAGAAGTTACCTTATGCCGACTATTTTTTCGGTATTTCCTACCACACCCAATCGGCAGTTCCCAAGAATTTTTAATTTCACAAAAATCATCTTATCAGTTAATAAGATCATCTTTAAATGACAACATTGGCTCTGTGCTGTCAGGTGCTCTGGCCACATGACGAGAAAAGTTCTGGGTGTCAGAAGGCCTGGTTCTGATTTATGGGCCAACACACTAGATGTGAGCATATTCCAATCACTCAAATCTTTGCCAATTCATTTCCTCATACATCAGTGGAAATCCTACCTGATCACTTATCGTTGCAAAATTAATCTATGGATAAGTTATGATTTATGTTTTAAACAAATGTGATTTAAGGGATAAAGATCATAAGATCAATTATTACTCCTCATACATAAACCAGTAAAAATGTGTTTTCTGAAATTAAAAGTAACTTCCCTCCACCTATTCACCATTCATCAGTTTCTGAGGTCTGTTACTCCCCTCATTGTTTTTCACTTATTATTATGTAGCGATGGTGGCACCAAGAGATGTTGCAGGGAGAAAGTCCATTGGCATTTATCTTGTACACTGCTTGGAGACAGCTACTTTTCTTACTGAAAGTAGTGAATATAAAGGGCACTATAAATAGACAGCAAATCTTTTAAATATTTTACTGCTTTGGGGCAGTCTGACAGGCAGAAAGACAAACGCTTTTGTTCTTTCTGTCACTTCACTGTTGATTTAGGAAGCTTTTCCATCAGATCAGGCAGTAACTGTCACAGAGGGGAAATACTGCCTTCAAAGTTTTTTAATCTCAGCTATATTAAAAGAATGGTGATAGTGACCTACAATCCCCACATAAATCTTTATGCAAAGAAATAGGAATATTACATATTTATTTTCTGTAAAGAGGAAGTCAAAGCTACACATAGTTTGTCCCGTTATTCTCACGAATGTGAGCACAGAAATCTGACTGCTCAGTGAAGCAGCTTGCACCCGATTTATGGTCACAGGAAGATGAAGAGGGGTTTATTCAGCTTCTGTAATTGATTGATGTCAGAGCTAGCTTTCCATGCTGGGATGACAGAACTGCTCAGTATCTACAGCCTTCTCCCAGGTCCACTCCCAGTGGCAGGAGATGAGGCAGTTAGTTTTAACACATTTTGACTGTGAAGCAGATGCATGTCTAGGTTCAAACACCCATGTGTCCTTTCCACATCTACCCTAGGAAGAGGTAAATTCTTTTCCTGTCGTTGGATTTGTTGCACACAGCTGTTCTCACTGCTGTGCACAGCCCTTACAAAGCACGGCTCTCAGTGGAGCTGTAGGCTGCAGGGTCAATCTCATTTGCCTCTCACTCGGTGCTCCTGCAACATCTCACTCCATTCTGTTCCTATCCCTCTGGCCACCTCCTCTTTCTTCCACTGCCTAGACGCTGGAAAACATCTTGTAACTCTCATTTGACTGGAGGGAGAGCCTTTTCTTCATAAAGACAGGTAGCAGGACAGGTTGGGTTTTTTTCCAAGCAACATAAAGGTACAACACGCCAATTTGGTGAACAGAATTGCACAGAGAAGGGATGTCAAAGGACACCAGTCAGGTGAAGATTAACAGGGAGCAATGACATGCCTTGCCTGGTGATAAGTACTTAATTTATTTGCAGATGTACTGATGTTACTATTACTACATTACTATTAGCAATGTCTTTTTAATGGAAAAGTACTAGAAATTTACTAGAATTAAGAATTTAGCAATTGAGAGATTTCAAGGGTTAGTTTTGAGAGCTCTTCTGTTAATAATGTAATTAACAATATAACTTAAAAATTCCATTGGTTCTAACAATGCTGATGATTATCCTTATTTGATAAAATATATGAACAGAAATAATAAAAATGAAGTGTGGGATTTAGCTTCTGTTGAAATCCAGGTAAAGGCTCCAGGTGACTTCAAATGAAGCAAGAAACAGGACTGTTCTACAAAGGATTACAACAAAACAAGAAAGGAACTCCAGACCCCTGAGATAAGCTCTGCTCCCCTCTTGCCCTGTTTACTTATACAGGTAAGTTCTCACTAAGCTCTCTGTTCTCTGTAAGCTGGCCACAAACATTCCCCAAGTTTAGTGGGAGTAGAATCCATTGCAGCTTCCAGTCAAACACATGACTCTTTTTACTGTATCCTGCACCTGGAACTTGCAGGTGCTACAGGAAAATATATCCAAAAAATGGGTGAATATTTTGTCAGCCATAATGGGGGGCCAAGACATAAAAGAAGCATAAGGAGCTACCAAAGAACACAATACATCTGTAATTGGGACTCCAGTCAGCAACGAGGACAGCTTTCTAAAACTGTTGTGAGTCAGTGGTCCATTTTCCTCCGTAGTTACATAAACCATAGTGATTTAAACCCATGCAATCAAGTAAAAACCTTTTTATATTTTAATTTTTCTCCCTGTGGATGTGGTTAAAATTAAGCTGTTTCGGTGGATGTCAAAGAAGAACTAAAAAGTACACAAATCTTATTTTTTTGTGATCAAAATGTGATGATGGGTTTGATCACTAATTAGAAATATTTCATGTTTGTTATGAAATGAAAAATTCTTTTATCATCATTGGTATTCCCATTTATATTCTGCAACTTTATAGGAAAATCCTAATATCCCCTAGCAATTTAAGCTCTTGTTCTTTTATTTAGGAGAGCAATTGTTATAGGTTTCGCTAGTATTTCTGAGGTTAAAGATGTTAAGCAAAATTCTAATGTATTTTTACATTTCTATATTTTTAGCCTTGTGCAGTTTTACTTTATGTAAAAAACCATGTTGCCTCTCAAGGATGAGTTGTAAAGCTACTTGTTGTAGTAAAGGCCTTTTCTTCTTTAGGAATGGTACATCTTGCTTTCACTAACGTACTTGTTGTATAAGTAATTTTCAGCTCAAGGAGAACAAGTGAAAGCAATTTAAACTAAGCCAGCCACCCTACCATAAAATCTCCTCATGTGGCTCAACTGTGATGAGGACTGAAATGATTACAGCTGTTTCTGAATAGTTAAAAGACTTGGATCTCAGTTTGGACTTGTCTGTCTGAGGGTATGTTTTTTTTTTTTTTATTATTATTTTTAACTGAATGGATAATGCTGTGACAAGCTGCAGAGAAGTCTCATCTCTTGCTATGTGCAAATTAAACTTCTCTGTAGAAAAATATGCAGGGCAGCATTGGACCTCAGAGAATTTGTAGCAAAAAAATAAACGGGAAAATCCTGAGCTGAATGTACCCTTAGTTCTTTTCAGAACCGCACAGAACAGTTGTGTAGTTAGGGTCTGCTTTCACACACAAAGAAAAAACGCACAAGAATTTCTGTGTTTGCCCTACTCTTGTGTTTGCAATGGACAATTTAATATAATCCCTGAATACAAGCATGCAAGGGTGGGAAAAACTAGTTTACAAGACCCTAGTCGTTATATATCAGGAATCTAATACAGTACATATTTTAAAAGGGCACTTACTTAGACACTAAGGGAAGAAAGTACAGTGGGCGATGTATAACACTGATTAGAAAAGTTGACTAGTAATGTTAACCCAGTGAGAATCGATTTCAATTAAATAGGCATTGAAAATACACTGCTACACATATAAATAAAAAATAGTGGAGTCATTAGGCATTTTGTCATCCACTGTTTTGTAAGTGGAGTTTCTCAAAGCTGTTTTACCGCATGTAGTGAGGAATGAAATACAAGTATATTTATATTCTGAGACAACAGTATTTATAATAGATAAGACTAGCACATTATATAGCTTCCCAAGAAAAGGAAAGGAAAAATGGTCAAGTGTAGGCAAGTGAAATTGTTATCTGCATGAATGGAAAAACAAAATCCGTTCTGACAATAGTCAGGCACTGAATTAGGGCTCACAGAAACTATGAAATCTCCACCCCTGGTTATATTCAAAACTCAACTAGACAAGGCCCTGAGCACTTCTCTTGTAATTTAAAGTTTGCCCTGGATTGCACAGGTTTTAAAAAAAAATCCTAATATAGCAAAGTATGCCCTAGTGCCAAATATTAATTTTTGTACTTTGAAGAATAAATTAATGTTTCTTACATGTACACCCACACACAAAATTTCTCATCCCTATCCAAGAGACTGACAAGTTACATTGTATTAAAAAGGCAAAGAATAACTTCTACAGTTGGAAACATACCCATGCCAATTTAAAAGCAGAGCAAAGATAAGAGTGGCAAAACCCACTCTGGATAAATTAGTTTTGTCTTTACATAACTATTCGGATTAAATCTGGTATTTTTGTTACCAAATTAATAAAAATACAGGCCCAAGGAAACATGAAACAGCACGTTAAATTTCAATATTTTTCCATCTGCCCTTTTTAATTCACAATTATGATTACAAAAGTCACATAAGAACACATAACAACTACAGGCAAGAAAAATAATTTCCACCAGCTCTGAATATCTTAAAGTAAGGCAATGCAAACCAGAGGTAACACAAATAGGCCAATTGCAAATAAATCAGTTACAGTGTCTTTAGATCTTTCCAAAGAAAGTTCTTAGCGTGGCCTCTCTCTCTCTGTGAGATGATGTCAGCTGTGCAGAAGCCCTCCTTTCTAGGCAGCCTTACACCATAGTTAGTTATTTCCAAAACCATCTAAAACAGTGAAACCACACCTCTCCCTTCTTTGAACATTGATAAATCCTGCTGCATAGGTGTGAGTGAGTTTTCATGGGAATACCAATAGATGGTCTTGACTAAGGATGTGGCCATGCTTTAGTCCCTTATATAAATCACAGTAAAAATTTGCTGGTTTTCATAGAATCACAGAATTAACTGGGTTGGAAGAGACCTCTGAGATCATCAAGTCCAACCCTTGATCCAACCCGACTGCGATTACCAGATCATGGCACTCAGTGCCACATCCAGCCTCATCTTAAAAACCTTCAGGGACGGTGAATCCACCACCTCTCTGGGCAGGCCATTCCAATGCCTGGTTTTGTAGCTACAGGTGCTCAAAAATCAGCACAAGCAGCAAAATCTAGTTTAGAAACTGCGTGGTATGTAGAAAATAAATCCTATCAGGGTAAAGAACAGTAATGAAACAACAGGGGTTATTATTAGGATTACATTATAAAAGGAAAAATGGACCAACACAGGGGAAAGAAGAAAGAAGGAAGTAGCTGGAAATTAGAGCAACATCACACAGAAAATTAATCTTCCTTTTTCATATATGCAGCTTTCATGTTTACAGCTAAAGATGCAAAACAAAAGAAGAGAATACTAAAGCAAACCATTTCCAGCAAAATTAATAGCCAACATGAAAACAGTCCACAAGTATTCATGAATGTTTACATAAATGATGAAAATGGCAAAGCAAGAAACAAGAATTATTACTAGCACAATCAACTCATTTTAACACACATACCCATCACCAGGAGTTTTGGTTCTCTCAGTTATTTTCATCACTAAAACAATTGAAATTATATTGATTTTATAAAAAAAGGCAAGGATATGGCCTGGTTCTCTCTGAATGAAGTGGGTTTTATTATTTTCAAAATTAATTCAAGTAAATGGTAAATAAATCACTCTGCGAAAGCGTTAAGAACCAGCTAAGTTCAGCTTAAGGCTCTGATCCTATTAGTTCTTTTACTCCCACCCCACAATCTTATCAGTCATTCAGTATTGTGCCCCATTTCCAGCCAGACATGAAAGAAAAGCATGAAGCAAAACATCAGAGGCAACAAAACCAGCCAATATCAAATGTCTCCAATTTTTGCTCTCCTGCTAAACTGCCTTATTCCCCTCCCCAAGCTGTTGCATGGGTGAATCACACTGATGAGGGTTTAAACACCAAAAAATCTTAATATGGCATTCTGTATAGTTTGTCTCATACACTTTGCAAGCAGCTGGAAAGCACTGACCAGAGTGTTTATGCATGACTGGTAAAGTACTTTCATGTCAATGTATGTTACAATGGTTGCATAAACAAGAACCTGAGCCCCTCTCCAGCATGAGCACATTTGTATTTGCACATGTAATTTTGATTGTGTATTTCTCAAGATCATTAGCAGGCACTGCACAGAAACAATTTATGAACTTATTATGAAACTCATTTTCAATAATTAAATTCATGACTAAAAGTTTACTTCACCTTAACTAGACATATATTATTTCTGTTGTAACTGGATAAAGGCAAGGTTGGTGCACCTGCACGTGGGTCAGGGCAATCCCAAACACAGACTGGGTGGAGAATGGATGAGCAGAAGCTTGGGGTTGTTGGTTGACCTAGCTCAACATGATCCAGCAACGTCACCTTACATCCCAGAAGGCCAACTGTATCCTGGGCTGCATCTAAAGCATGGCCAGCAGGTCAGCTAAGGGGATTCTCCCTCTCTGCCTGCTTTTGTGATGCACCATCTGGAGTACATACCTGGGGCCCCCAACATAAGAAGGACACAGCGCTGTTGGAGTAAGTCCAGAAGGGGGTCATGAAGATGATCTGAGGCCTGAAGCATTTCTCCTATGAGGAAAAGCTGAGAGAGTTGAACTTGTTCAGCCTGGAGAAGAGGAAGTTCAGGGGAGACCTTAGAGCCCCTTCCCGGGGGCCTAACAGTAAAGATGGAAAGGGACTTATTAGAAGGAGTCATAAGACAAGGAAGAATGGATCTAAACTGAAAGAGGGTAAGTTAAGGTTAGATATCAGGAAGGAATTCTTCACTGTGAGGGTGGTGAGACACAGGAACAGGTGTCCAGAGAAGCTTTGGATACCCCATCTCTGGAAGTGTTGAAGGCCAGGCTGGATGGGGCATTGAGCAACCTGATCTAGTGGAAGGTGACCCCACCCATGGTATTGGAGTCGGAACTAGATGATCCTGGAGGTCCCTTTCAACCTGTATAGTTCTGTGATTCTATGAAATGTTTCAACAGCAAAAATATTTCATGGTATTTTCATTTTTTCCTTTAGGATACAGAAGTGCTGTTAATGTTTTAAATTAATTCCCCTCATTGGATATACAATACATTGGACTTCATCATGTAGGTTATTACAGTAGAAGTTACTTTTCAGTGTAGATTATAGCACAACTGTGCTCATATCATGCTTTATAGAACAATGGCTCATATAATAATATATGGAACTATGAAGATAATATTTTTTTTTAGTATCCAGTTGATATAGAGATACTGCAGATGGATTAAGATGTTTAAGATGTTTTAGATTTATACCAAAATAATAAAGTAGCTTACATGAATTCAGTATTATAAAAGCCCCAATCATATCTTCTGATGTTAATTAGACACAATCAGTTAAATACATCTTTGTAATTACATCTAAAATTAGCTCAGACCCTGCAGGGAGCCTTGTAAACTTGTCACTGTGTCAAGCTGAAAACATTTACAGCATTCAAAATTTCACTCAAATCTCCTGTGACTATTTCAGGAGCGTGCAGAATGGAATTGATCAGAACATTTGCCAAACTTCAGTTCTCAAGTTCTTCATCTATATAGAAAATTGCTTTTTAAACAAATACTTCAGAAAATCAAGAAGACAGGATATTTGCTACTTCTAGTAACTCTGGGCCCATTTTAAAGCTAGGGGATACCTACTGGAGACCATTATACTGAAATAATATTACAATTTCATCTATCTGAAGTATCTGGAAGGTACACAGGCATTGTTAGAAATAAATTCAGACTATTCCTGTCACTTGGTAGAAGAAGAGACCACAGTATTGAGTAGACCATGTTAAACTTGGGTCAACTTGTAAACTTTGTTTTCCAGGCTTCAGCTGCAGACACCAGAGACACCAGAGACAACAGTAAGGAAAAGCATTTAAAATGTGTTCTCTTAGCAATAATTCCTCTGCCATTCACATATGAATATACATGAGGGGATAATTAGAGCGGTTTTGTGACAGCAGCTTCAACCTTAAGAAACAAATAAAATGTGTGTGCAGAAAGAACTGCTGAGTGATTTTATTATTATTCATTGGTGTTAGAGTATGTTTTGCTTCATGCCTAATACCAAGGTTAACTATATTATTTAAATGTGTGCAGCATTTTAATAACTGTTTCTATCTCAAAGTCCTAGATAGCCAGATGCATTTTCCTGGAACAAAATATACACTTGACTTCAGTGAGACAAACTTTCTCTCTCTGAGCACTCTTTCATTTTCCAGTGGAGACGAATAGTGATGAATAACTGAAATCTTCATCAGAAATTATGTTAACAACACTGTGGTATATTAAAGGAAGAACAAATTTGAAATAACTTAATTTCTATATTAACATTGATTTCCTGAAGAAATTGCAAAATTTTTGTCTACGTTATAAATTTTAAAAAAAAAAAGAAATAACAGTTAAATATGTCTGATAAACGGTATCATGAAGTGCTCTGTACATGCAAAGCACAACTGGCCTCTGGCATTAGTGGAAATCAAATGCAAAACCTACTTTTGTAGCAACCCAACCCTGAAGATGGGTTTCATATTCTAGGCATGATTGCATATAACTGTCAGAAATGAACAGTAGAGTACGTTTTACATTTTAGGAGATAATAGAAAAGGAGAGGGGTAAGATAAGCTATTTCGAGATCATGCATGACCAAAATTTGTGGGACAAATATTCATCTGAGCTAATTCCCTCCACCATGTTCCTTCAAGAAGTATACCTTTATTTGATATAAACACACGCAAGGCAGTTTGAAATGAAACAATTTCCTGTTCCTAGGCAAAGAATTGAAAACAGGGGGAAAACCTTCCTAATTCAACACTAGCAAGTGCTCTCAACATTGCAAAGAAATCAAATTTAGAAGAAACGTTAACATGTGGAGTATCAACAGTATTCCTGACGTGTACATGGTAAGCAATTTTTCTAATAGGAAGAAAACTAGCAATCAATACAGCAGAAATCAAAATCAGATTTCTTCAATAATTAGCTGGAAAGCTGATGGGTGTCTCTATGTGGTTTATTACTTTGCTACTTAGGACTTCGGATGTCTAATAATTAGACTGAATTAAAAGTTCATCAACATATTTATCTGTACAAATATAGAAGTTTCCATGCTTGGAGGCTTTAGACAAAAATTACTGGCAGCTTTCTAGAATTTTGACACATGTGAATAAAGCCAAACCAGATGAAAAAAGCAACAGCTGAGCTGTTTAAGCAGCAGCAAGCTTACTGACCTTGCAAAATGTCAATAAGCACAGAGATGACTTCACACACTAGCAGTCCCATAAGTTTTTTTTAACTCCCCCCTTGCTAAAGCTCACAGCTCCTAGTTAATGCTCTTCTGAGTCCCCAGGTGCATGATCTAAGGGGCCATAGTCATTGACATGCCAAAACAGAAGTACACCAACAGCTGTGTCAAAGATCACAGAAACTAGAGTGAATAGTCTCATTGCACTTGCTCCAATTTAGAGACCTGAGTCCACTGCACAAGAAATCCATATTATGGATTTCGGAAGGACTTAGCTTGTGACAGCTTAGTGACAGCCTCACCCAACATCCAACTGTTCTGACAATAGGCAACAGCAAATGCCTAAGAAACACTACAAGAAAGGAAAGGTATTTATTCTTCCCCATAGAGTCACTTGGTCACAAGTGATCTGTGGGGCGAGAAAGTCATAAAATCATAGGATGGTTTGGGTTGGAAGGGACCTTACTTGAAGATCATCTAGTGAACTTCATTTATAAATTCTGGGGTTTGAGGTAATATCTTTGTGATTTACCATCTCTTGATAACAGATCAACAGCTCTTTTTCACCTAGGAAGCTTTATAGTTGCTTTTCTACATCCATGTAAACACTGGGTTTTGCAACACATTGTTAGCAGAGCTCCCCAGTTTCCCCATATAAGACACAGAGAAAAGTATCTGGGGTTTTTATCTCTCTCTTTGTAATTTCATTTTATAGCCTTGATTTCTTGAAAGAAAAACCACTACTTAAATGACAAACCCTCTTAATTCTCTCTTCATCTTTTACATGCATTCTTATCACCTTTCCCTTCTGTTTTCCCTTTTCTAGCCAGAAAATTCCTAGCCTTTTACTCTTCCTTTACTCCCATGGAACTTAAATGGTCTTTATATCCTGGACACATGGAGTGAGGAGGTCCTATCTGTATTCCAGCATAGGACCCTTAGTTTAGAGGGTGAGCTCGGAGGAAATCAGGCACAAATTGCACTAGTGTCCTCTGTCCTTTTGCTGTAAGTATACCTAGATGTGCAACTATTGATGGCCTGCTCAAATAAGTTTTCTGATTAAGCAAAACTAGGCCTGCAGCATCTTCAGGGCTGAACAGTCCCTTTACCTGTCACACTGTGTAAATCTTAACCTTTCAGCACAGATAGAATAAACATTTATGAGTGGCAGGTGACCCTCTCGTGACAATGGTCCTTGTTAACTTTTTACGATTGTTCATTGCATGGAGTTGTCATCCTGAGACCAGTGGTGAAGGAAAATGCTCAGGATGATGCTTGTTCCTAAGTACAAGGGAACTAGGCAGTCTTTATTTGCCCTTTTGTGTATTCAGCTCTTCCCTGTACTCCATCCTTTCGCAAAGCAGTGCACAAGCTTTTATGCAGGAACAGAGTGTGCACAGTGCAGTCCACACTGAGGAATCCACTCCTCCAGACCTACCTCCTGGGTCACTCAAAACGGGCATTCAAAAGCGGTTATTCTGTTAAGTGAGAGAGGAAAGAGTCCCACAACTATTGCAAATAATCATTTCCTCTAACAGCTCAGCTTTTGACAGCCTAAGTGGGTTTTCTTGTCACTAGCTATTTTCTAAGGAAAATACAACTCATGGTGCATATTCCTTACTACTGACTAGACTGAAAAGCTACAGACAGAATGTACCCACCACATTCAGGTGGATCTCCTGGTTGTCTAACCAGAATGGATTGCCCTTGAAAAATCAATTGGGTCTTCTAATACACCCATGGATGTTTACTGGACATCTAAGATTGCTTTGGTTATTTAGACACCATTAAAAAAACATTTCTTTCCCTTTCCAGTGCACCCCAATCTTTGTTTGAATTGCCTGACTGGAGAGATTTATTTTTGTGGTATTTTGAAGGATTGGAATATCGCAATCTTTATTCCAGTACACAGCAGTAAGGAGAGGGTGGGAGTGTGGAATGCCAGATGAGATTACTGATTACTCTAAACCACTGTTCTTCTTTTTGTAGCATCAGATTTTTGCCTTTCTGTGTGAAAACTTCCCTGCCTGCATAGAAAGGGGTTTTTATCCACTAACTGGAAAGTCACATATACCCTAATCAAATGCCACCTTACAGTAAACAAAGACTATTTTCAACCTCAACTCTTTCTATCTGTCCACTATTGGAATGATTTGTAAATACATAGTCTTGTATGTTTGACAGTACTATTCATTAGTTTTCTATACACACACTTCATTCTAGATTTCAATAAAATTTACTTGCAGAGTATCGTATAAAAGGAGAATACTTTTCTCCTGATGATTCTTTAAGTAATCCTATCACTAAGCTATTAAAAATGAGTGAATCTCCTGTTCAGATAAATGTTAACCTCATAATAGGAAACAGTAAAATTTATCTCTTAAACCAAAGGTATACTAAGGCAGTCACTGTTTCCACAACATATTTCTTTTCAGGAAATTCAGTGTGATTATCAGTGAAAATATAGCAGATCACAGACATCTCTGTTTAATCACCCCAGTAAAACCTTTTCATTCTTTTCCATTTCAGAAATAAACAGAAGCTTTGCAAACACACAACAGTTCAGGCTAAGATATTTGAGAAAACACACACACACATAAAAGAACAAGACATTTTAGCATAAACTTACAACCTGTTCATTTGCCCCACTGAGTTCTCCATTTCTATGAGCCGAGTCACCACTAGCTGTTCAGTTCAGTTCACTGTTGCTCAGTTCATTCTTGTAAATGAAGATCACATTCTATTAAGAAACGAGGAGGACGGGTTGCTGGTAAGATCATGCACAATAATATTTCATGTCATTTCAGGAAGGACCATAAGAGTCAACCTAAAAGTTTACCGGCTCTACTTTTTTGTCCTGAAAGTCCCAGGGAGATAATGTCACAAGCTTTTTTTACTGTAGCAATACAGATGGAACTGATGAAAAATCGACTTATGAAGTGCAACAAAATAAGGACTGTCTGTGAAATAATTCTGCCAAAGATTAAATGACACTTGTGCTCCTCCACAAGCCTAAAAACAAACTAGTTTTTCTAGGAAAATGTCTACATCAGATGCTTTTAAATTTATCTCAAAAGCAGAATGTTCTTTGCATGACAAGAATTCATAACCCTTCATAACAACTGTGATATTTTATTCAAAATAAACCATCCTATTCCTCAAGCAATATAAAGGTCTTATAGATGAGTAGCTTTTTTCTAAGTTCAACAATTTCTAGAGCTGCTCCCAGTACACCACTTTTATGTCAATTTTTAATAGATCAGGAGCATAGGCAAATGGAAACTTGCAAGGAAGGGATGCATGAAATATTAGAATAATGTATTTTTGCCCAATTATTGCTGGAAAGTGCATATTAAAGCAATTAATATTGATTATTTACAGTCTCATTCTTCACAGAAAATGCCTTCCTTTTAAATGAGACCATTTAGTGAAAATCAGGTGTCTCACTCTTTTATGGACCATGTGAACTCGGTGACCATATCTGTGAGCCCTGATGATATTTCTTTAGAGGTAAACACAAAGATTTGCGATAGTGAGAATCACTTAACAGGTTTAAATAAAGTACAGCTTTAGGTTTAAAAAGATTCGATGAGAAAATTGAACCAGCCCTGTTGGTTCAGATGAAGGATCTGAGTCAGTATGCTGTACTCAGGAATGCCAATAGGAAATTCCTGGGGAAAAGCAGAAAGAAAATGAGAAACATATTTCCCAAGAAGTGACTTTTAGCTTCTAGCTCTTTGTTCTGAAATTTCATGACCACAGTTGAAATCTTTCTTTTAATAGCCTAGATAATTTTTTATTCTATTAGTGTATCCAATCAGTGCTGAACACCAGCAAACTTCTAGCATCTGCAACAGTCTGTGGCAAGGAATTACATAGCTTACCTCTGCATATGGCCTTTTTTTACATTGTTTATTCTTAACCTGGCATAAGCAATTTCAATACAGGCATGTCAGTATTAGAGAAGCTATGGAGAACAGTCCTGACAGCCTAATTTTTTTTTTTTTGGCCAATATTCTTAAAATTCACCCCTACTTTATGCACTCTTGAATTCACTGCACAGATTATTTTGGAGTCTAGAACCTAAGTTATATTAGGTAACAGCTACTGAGGTAATCTCAGTAGCCTTAGGCAGGGAAAAGCCTCTCAATAGATTAAGCACTTTGAAATTTTTGACATTCGTGCAAAGCTTTAATTATCCGAAACTCAGTGGGCTCAGCCCAGCTCAGCCCCCAGGGAGCAGTGCCATCCCACGTGACGCAGTGGCAGCCACAAGGGGACGTGCCCATCCCGGTGTCACCCCATCCCGGCTGGCCTGGCCCCCTCAGCAGTAATACCCCAGGGCTCTGGCTGTGCCCTGCCAAGCCGTAAAGGCGCTTGTTCCTGTAGCTCTGGGGTCTGGCTGCTTCTAGGAAAGGGCCAGGAGCAGGAAAAGGCCACTGCAGCACAACAGGGTGAGGATTTCCTCCACATGCCAGGCAGTGTGTGGTCCTCTCATGCCACCGACCTAGTATATTAAAGGAGATCTAGAAGGGAGATAAAGTAGCATTTGTCTCTGTAATAGTGGTAAATTTAAGTTTTAAAATCATCTATCCATCTCTGATCCCAGAGTCTTTGAAATGCCTACATTTTGTTACTTCTATGATAACAAATTGCTCTGTCACCTCAGTACCCTACAAAGAAGAGCTCCCTACCTTAGATGCTGTTGTATGGCAAGTCAACTTTGGGTGGGTTATCTTTGAGGCAACATCAGAAGTACATTGTTTTCCACCACATTTCGGTCACCCTAGATCTCCTTTTATAACCACTTTTTATGCAAGTCTCTTCCCACTAGCGTACATTTTTGTAAGGCATTGCTGAGATCTTCCTCAGCTATATAAATTACCTCTTCATTTGTTTGTTTGTGGGTATTTTTTTTGCCAACGTTCACCTTTTTATTTTCTTATAGCTTTGTATTTTCCCAAAATTAACATTTTATTATCTGTTTCAACTAGTGGGAGCATCTCTTTCATCATTTCAGAACTCCTTCAGATTTCATTAAAATATTATCAATACCTTCTCTGAGTGCTTAAACAAAGAGACATTTAATAAAACTTCCTAAAACCAGTTTCCAGACAGATTGCTGTTACTTATTGCCTAATATGTTAACCGTTGTGGCTAGCTTAAGATATATTATTGTAACCCTTTTCAAGATAGTTCATTGTAACCCTTTTCAAGATAGTTCATCTTCAGTTTCAGCTAAGATTTTATAGGAAATTCAACAACATTCTAAGCAGTGATTTTTTTTTTTGTCCTTACCTTCTCTCCACCTTTTATATTTTATCAAGCAGCAATGAAATTTTTATTGGCAAGGTACAATCCCATTTATAGAAAGATGATAATGACATTTATTTCTAGTTTATGCAGGAACTATCAGACATATCCAATAATATTTTTCACATGCTGAAACACACTGAAAAACATTACCTCAGAAAAGTCCTTTGCAGGGTAATGAATCATTCCCATCTAGATTTTAACTGTCTTGCCTGACCCTAAATGTTAGACCAACTTAACCTCAATCAGTCTTAAAGCTGATTCAATTGAATCAATATATATTAATGACTAATAGCCTTAAGTATCAATTGCAAATGAATTGCAATTCATTTCTATCTCCTAACAAGTAAACTAATACAGAAGAGAACTGAACCTTATTTAAGTGCCTCATATGGCTTTGAACCCATTTCATGACAATACTTTAATCCTGTTGTAATTGTAATAACGCTATCAGCTACTGTTTCCCCTTTCTTATCTCTATGGTACACAGATATCTAGGCCTTCCCTTCCTCTCTTAGGATCAGCCAGCTTATTCTTGCACTTCTGGTTCAGACACACACAAGTTACCTGATGTCCATCCATCTGAGTTCTCGTCTCTTCTGGCAGATTGATTCAGTCAAATTCACTGCCAATTCATAAAGTGATCTTTTTCCATTTTAGATTTGATCCCATATACCAGTTTCCTTTGTCTTCTAATACCTGCTTTCTTCATTTGTACATATTCATGTGAAACCTCTTGCTACCTTAAGCAGGAATATTCCCATAGAGGAGAATTATCTACAGGGGACTTTGTGAAAACACCACCATTCATTGTTCATAGCTCAGAAGTCCTCACGTCTCTTCAGAGCATCAAGTTGGTGATTCAGTGTCTGGGAAAAAAAATTGTGGAGATTTGAGTCATCAGGGTGATAGGGGTGAGACAGTGATTGCAGACACTTCAGTGAGGCTTCAGCCCTTATCTCTAAAGCGATATGCTACACTAGTCCCTTAATCCAATTCTACGGGAAATAGCTGCTTATCCCACCATAATATATATAACTTGCAGTAAGCGATTAAAACACATGGATGTGGATGAAGTGATCTATACGGTAATTTTATACATTAAATTTACACAGTTTTGCTTTTTTTTAATCTGTGTTTAGGCTACATATGGTCTGACTTATGATGTGAAATGATTGTAAAGCATTAGTTGTTCTTTCCAAACCCATGTATCTACTTCAATGCCAAAAATATTCTTTCCCCATTGCAGAGGACTTGAAGTTTAAAGCATAATTTTAAAATGTAAACCAAGGTAATGGACAAGGGTCTTAACACAGTGAGCTACCTAAGTGGAAAAGTAGCCCAGTCATGGGAGGTCTGCCAAGACAGTGGATCAAGAGTCCTCACAGAAAATTGATGTTCTTGTTATTTAAAGTAATATGCAAACTTTTCTTCACTTTAAAAGATCTGCTGGACCAGTAATCTGAGCAGAATTTGTAATACCTCACTTGTAACTCCAAGTATATATTCTTTCAGTGGCTACAAATTTAAAAGACAAGAAAAATCTGAAGGGACATATAGGAGATACCCAGATGTAGTGCTTAAGGATGTAGTTAATGGTGGATTTGGAAATTCTTGGTAAAACATTAAACTAAATCATATAAGAGGTTTTTTCAAACCTAAACAATTCCATGTCGTCACTAGCAAAATTAGGTTTATTTTTGTAGTGATTTTCATATTGTTTAGTCTCAACTTTGGATCTTTTGAGAGTTGAAGGTGTTACAGGGGAAATTTTCAAATGTTTCACAGAAGATGGCTTCGGAAAATACGTCATTTTGCCTAAGCTTTTTACTAAAAATCTCTGGCAGGTCATGATGCAGAACAAGGCCTTGAAATTTGGCAGCATTTGCGGTTTGCTATAGCTCCTTAGGATTGCAGGTCCCACATGCTCCTTAGACAATTGACAGAATTTGACAACAAATGTTTCCCCAGATTTTTCCAGCACTGTTCAGGTGTTACTCCTGGCTGCACAAAGTTACCGAGACCAACAACACAAGATCTGACAAGGAAGATCTCATTTCTCATAGAGGAAACAACCTCATGGAGATGAGCCATACAAGTAAGTAGAAGAGGCAATTGCAGAGATGGAAATCACACTACAAGTCAGAGCAGAATCAAGGATTTCAGCTTAAACTAGCTTGAAAGGACTAAAAGTCACTAAAATATCTGACAAACTGCATAGGTTTTCAGAATAGTAATAAAAAAGGGAACAGTTTGATCAGGCAGGGAATAAAAGCAAGAACAGAAAAAGGGACATTAAGAGGGATCTCGTGGATTTATCAGTCTCACAGATGACTGTTGGTAGAGGATACTGCAATTTCATACAATTGCAATCCTGACTGGAAGACAGGAACAGGCATTTTTCAAATAAGACAAGCAACAGAAGGGGTAAAGGGAACAAATATTTGTAGTAGGTTGCCAGAGGATGTAGTTGGACTTGACATTATTGGACTGAAACTTAACATTTTCAAAAAAAAAAAAAAGTGGTCCTGTCTGCTTGGAAGGATCTCATCTCCTTTCCTGAATGAACTCCTGGGTAGAACTCAGTGGCTTGAGATACTTAAAAGGACAGACAATTCAATCATAACTCTTCCATTTGGCCTCCTATTTATTAAAATACTGAAAAAAAGAAAGTGAAGAGTGCCAGTAAGAATTTAGGGTTTTTTTCAGGGCATTACAAGGAGAATCAAAAGGCTGAAGGACAAAAAATACAAAAAATGTTGTAAATGGCTCATTAGGAAACATCAGTCAGTATCACCCTTTGAACATGCTGTATTTTGGCTGTATCTACAAAAGTACCACCAATTAGATTTTAACAGCAATATGGAGTATTACCAAAATATTAACATCTAATAAACACTGATCACAGCAGGAATTTTTTATTGCCATAATTACTCAAGCAAAGACTATTAGCACTACTTCCTCACAGTGAAAACATCAAAGCATCTTTCACTTAATTTCATTTGCTTTGGATGCTAATAATTGTCAGCATCTTAACTCATTTTAATTTATCCTTCTCTTTGTCCAATTTTAAATTGTTGCTTCTTTCCACAAATTAATACCATATCATCATTACTACACTTTTTGTTGTTAAGTCTCAGAATATCAACACATGCAGCTACAGAGTTCTGCTAAAGAGAGAAAGTGTGAGGAAATATTCAAAGAAACTACAAACACCAAAATTTTGTTCTTTTGCAGTCTCTCTGGGCCACCTGTCAGCTGCCATGTCACTTTTCCCCCTTACATCAGGTCAGTTTTAGATCCTAAGATAGCTTTGTTTCTTGAAGTCTTAAAGGCATAAAGATGTAGTTAGTGTTAGTTTTGTGGACTGATAAATCTGATTGAATTGAAACTGATTTATTTGAAGTCCAGGTGAGGCCAAATTTCTTTTGCAAATAACCTTTTTCTCCCTCTGCTGGTGCTGGTGGTGTTAGTTTACTCCAGGAACAACCATGCAAATACGTTTTGAACTCTTCAGCAAGTGACACTTTTAGAGGAATTGTTCTGTATATGAAATGTTTCAGTCTTGACACTTGCAAGGGTTCACTTGTATGCTTACTTAAAAGAAAAAAAAAAAAATCCCTACTGCTACTGGAGACCAGTCCAGAAGCAGGGGAAAGAAAAACACAAAAAAACCCGAACAACCCCCACAGAAAACAAACAGACAAAACTATAAACCCAAAACTACAAACAAAACAAACAAAATCGAAACCCAAAGGATTACTGAGTAATAGCACTCAATTTTCCTTCCCGTTCTAACACAAAGTCATTCCTACAAAAAATATTTTTTTATTTCTTTGATTTAAAATCTGTAGACAAACCTCACCAGCAGGAAATGCATGGAATGTCAGAAATTGCTGCTAGCCTTTCAGGTGTTGTCAGAGCAACTGGCTCTTTCACCACTTACCATGATACAACAAACCAACATCTTTCTGTATCCATCTGCATCAAACCAACAAAACTGCATCTTTCATATCTGATGTCAAATATATCTACAAAACAAAATATCTGCCTCGTAGATATATTTGACATCAGATATGAAAGATGCAGTTTTACTTGCCAAATAACCCTGAAAGAACCTAGACAGAATCATAGAACCATTTAGGCTGGAAAAGACCTTTAAGATCCTCAAGTCAACTGTTGACACAACACCGCCAACTAAACCAGGTCCCCCAAGTGCCACACCTACATGTCTTTAAAATACCTCCAGAGATGGTGACTTAATCAAGGAGGTGCAGAGTTCTTGATGCAATTAAAGACTCTATGAAGATTCAGACTCTCTAGTAGATTTTAGCTAACGTAAGGGTTTGGGGTTATTTTTCACCCTCGAAAAAAGAAACCCAGCTCCAACAAGAGACAGATACCAAATATTTTCCCACTGAATATTGCTGCAGTTTAAACCTCTGTGACTGTATAATATCTAACAGGTGCATCACAGGTACTGTGGCTCTGACATACTCTGTGTCTCTAGCGAATACATTTTTTTTTCCCCATGTTCACTCTAAGCCCAAAACAAGGTAGTTGTATCTGAGCAGAGAAAATGCACAGGACATGTATTGGTGAGTCTTTTGCAGAGAACCGAATAACATCACATGTCATTGGCTCTTGGGAAGAGAGTCCAGCAAAACATAAGGTCTGAGGGCTGAAGGGATGATTTTCAAATCAGGTTACAGACTAAGGAGCTAAAGGCTAACTCAAAACAGTTTGAGATACCTTTTTTTTTTTTTTTTTAAGTTTAGGGTTCTCTTTGATTTTAAGAACAGAAGTAAAACTACACTAAGAATTTTCAGGACTGCAAAACATATATAATCTAGTTATTTATTAAAAATAATTTTAAAAGACTTATCCCTCTCAGTGGTCACATAACAAAGAATTATTGTCTGAAGTTAGGATTTCACAGAACAAAACAAGACATAAGTAACTTTCTTGATTTACAAGAAAGTCAGTTCTAACAAACTAGTTCTCACAGACAGGCAGCATGGCAGACCCAAGGTGAGCAGCATCATTTTATTAACAGGATCCCAAAATCCATTCTTTAAAATCCTTTTTTTCTTCAAGCTAGTGATCATGCACAGCAAAGGGTTGAGAACACACTTAAGGTGCAGTACCTGAAGAAACAAGGTACATCTCTTATGAACTTCACAGAGCTTTCTGTGCCCCCACATCACCTCCTAGGACATCACTGTCTTCAGTATTTGCACAGAAATATGCATGTAATAAGGTGTTTCATTAAATCTTAGCACATGTTTTTCTTCCTGCTCAGTCAATCATGCTCCAGTCCTAGGGAGTAAACACTTCTAAAGGTGTGTTCTCCAATTACCAAAATATATAGTCTTTATGTCTAAGGCTAATCATTTTCTTTCATGACTCCCAACACATGTTAAGTCACTAGCCTGTTTTTTGCAACCTCTTCCATCCCAGGCAATACTTGCTTTTGTGATATATATTTAATTGAATATCAAATCAAATATAAAGTTGAGCACTGAGGTAAGTATCTGACACAGATCATTCAAATAAGTGCTCTCACCTCTGGGCCACAAGTCCTCCCTATTCCTGTTTTGCTCTTTCTTCAGTCATTTAGTGCACACTGACCCACTTTCAACAGAAGAGAGCAAGTCCAAAACAGCCTTATGGTCCAGACTTTTGGGAAGCTGAAGACAGGCTCAATTCACTACAGCACCCAGCAAGATACTAGATTTCACAGCAATTGCATACTTTGTAGATGAGGACTCTTAGCCAGCTGGCTAGTACATGATCAGCATTAATAGGAATGTGACTGGCTGAAAAACATAAATTCTGTTACAAAAGAATTAGAAACATTATTTATTATTGACTAACCCTGAGGATAACATTTTGGGTTGTAGATCCAAGTAAAA
This sequence comes from Empidonax traillii, assembly GCF_003031625.1. Classification (NCBI taxonomy): domain Eukaryota; kingdom Metazoa; phylum Chordata; class Aves; order Passeriformes; family Tyrannidae; genus Empidonax; species Empidonax traillii. The sequence continues at coordinate 29,800 of NW_020956969.1, forward strand.
AAGGTTATTTCTCTGATGTTCTAAGGGAGTTGTGTAATTCCTAAGAGACATGTTTCCAAGCACTCCCTACTTACAGTTCTTAGAATTACCTTTAACCAATCCCTGCTCTTATTAGCAATTTTCTAGACCTATTTCTATTTTTAACAACAAACAACATTTGCATCTGATGCAAGTCACATTTTTACCAGGCAACTGCTTTTGTTGACCCTTACAGTGGTGTCACAGAGATGCATACGAAAGCTTCAAAATCCCACTGGCAGTAATTTTGGATGAGTTACAGTAGGAGTCTTAAAGTCTTCTCAACTGTAGAAGTAGATTAAATAACCACCTTATCTTAACAAGCATGAAGAGCATTACAATTGCAGTACCTTTTGTTACTGAAACTACTTCTAAATCTAGCCAATTCAATATAAAAGTTAATATAATTCAAGGCACTGTAGGACTTGCCAGACAGGAAGCACACACTCATTTAAAAAACTCAGAGTCTATTGCCTTTGACCCTTCAAAAATGAGTAAATAAAATTTAGCCACAGATGCAGACATAAATTCAAGAGATCAGTGACACTAAACTTTTACAGCATCCACAAGGTGAGAAGAGATAAACTGAATTCAGATATCCTCTGAATGGAAAGAAAAAATGTTTGCATTCAGTGGATATCTACAGTCAGTATTTGTTAGGACTAAAAACTGTAACTAAGCATCATCATAAATAGAATAAAAAGACATTATAAAATAAATTGAACAGAAAGGTCTCAGCATCAGAAATAAGACACTTTTGATGCAGTATTTACCAAAAAAATCCCTAGCGTAGGAAAGGATTCAGTTAATAAATTATGTTTATATTTCATTTTTCCCTTCGAGATACAAAAATGCAAGCACTCTGTAGCCATAGGACAAAAACAGCTACTACACATGAGTGCCTAGTTGATGCAGAGAATGAGACTTTGGTTTGCAGCAGGTATGGTGGCAGAGTGCACCTCACCCTCCTGCTCTAGGAGCTATTACAATACAGCCTCCATGGTCTCCTTTGAAAGGAAAGTGACACATAAGAGATGGCGCCCATGTAACTCTTAATAAAATACACCATGAATAGTGCTAATGTTTGGGGGTTTTTTGGCAGTCCAGCTTTGACACTGAGCATAGACAAAGAAAAGTGTCAAAGTAACTGCCCAAGGTCAGTGGGTAATCAAATGCCAAAGTTCGCAGTACAACGCTGGGCTCCTAGTTCCACCTAGTCAACAAATGTGGGGTCCCTCTGCTCTTCTAACATGCTTGCTTGTTCATATGGGTTGTTTACCCTCTTGTCCCTCTTCCTGAACACCAAGTTGCTCAGCAGATGTCAATTTACTTTCCAGGCAGCTCCTATGTCGCTCACACTTTTCCATTGGAGTCATTCATCACTCCCTGCCTCCAGAGCAGAGCTAAGGGCCTAACAAAGCTTCAGCTGAAAAAAAGCAGCAAGCCCCATCCTAACCATTGCCAAAATAAGAGCTGGATGCAAATTAGCAGACAGTTATCCTGCTGTAGTTCATCCCAAAGGAACTACATGAAAAATGGTACTGAAAAGAAACTAGGTCTTACAATAACACTCTATTCTCAAGAGCATAGTAAGGCACTCAGGAATCAGAAGACAATTGATTGCGGGTATTTTTCTTTTCACTTATCCCTCACAACATTCTTCTATCTATCCGTATAGCTGCTCACAAGGCTGTGGTGTAGAGTGCAGATTGGTGCCCAGGGTTAAGCAGGACACATAAGGGAGCACCTCTGAATCCTTTCCAGACTGTGATTCTTTTACTCCTCAGCAGCACTGACAGCTGCCTTAGCGCTCTGCTTCAAGTTTCCCTCTTTTGTTTTCAAGTCCTTATTTACAGAGAACTTTTCAGTCAATCAGGAATGAAAGCTGTGAGAAATATGCAACATCCTGTGTTATTTGTTTTCATTGGCCAAAAATGACAGGGATGGAAATTAACTTAAATTTGGGTTATTTCTTAAACTATGAAATGGCATTTTATTGTTGCTTTCACTTTCATTTGAAGTTTCCACATCCCACTTCAGTATCTGTTAGTTGTGTTTCTCTAAACAAGTCTTACACAACAAATTTCTGCAAGTAGTTGTGTTTGCACAGCTCCCTGTGCCACAAACTAAACACAAATGACCATCTTTGCTGCTGAAATAAGGGCCAATTCTAACAACGAATTTGATAACTTGTAACCAAGTATAATAACAACATGGCAGAGACAGGATGAACAGCTACCATCCCCTTGAAGGGAAAAAGCTTTTTAAAAGCATTCTATCTTGTATCTTCAAACCAGGACATTTTATTATTAATTTATACAACTGTGTATGGTTGCCATAGTCGGCAATTCAGTATGACTTCATTTGCATTAGTTACCAAATATTATTTTTCCTGTTCAGTAGTTTGACTCATTGCTCTTTTTCACTGCCCTCTATTCCTCCCTAATTATGTAGCTGTGGCAACAGATACCAGAAAGGCAGCTCCCACTGGATCCGGTGTTATTCTGTATTTAGTCTGTAATGTGTGGCTTCAAATGCAAGACACAAACACTTTTCTTTAAATACAAATGTATCTTCTGAAATTTCGTATCTTAAACATGAAAGAGAGCAAACCTGACTGACCAAGCAATTCACGACTGCTAAAAGTCTAAGGACCTGTTATCTTGACTGGACATATTTATGGGTAGGTGCCAAACCAGAAAAGACACTTTTTTAATCAGAAATATCAAAAGATTTTGTGTTCTAAGAAAATTAAGAATTCTTTAAATGCACAGTGAATTAAAAATATTCTAGCTGTTAACAAATTATGACTTTTGAAAAATTACACCTAAAAAAAATGGGTTATTTTAATTTCCTGCCCTATTCTGTGGACTGAATTAAGACTGTTTTAAAGCCCTACAAATTCAGTGTCAAGCTTTTTATGATCCAGAAATTAAAGGGAATTAGTTTTCTTTCATGGTCTTTGTTTAAAGAAAACCAAAGTAAAAAATTAGACTTTATAAAGCTACAGAAATGGAAATTGATTCAGATACTCCACAGATCTCATCACAGGAATTTTATGCCTTTCATGTCAGCATATGGAGAAGTGGAGATAGGCCTGAGGAGAGATAAATGAATTGTACAGGAATCTGTCAAAATAAATTTTCTATCAGCATTGACACCAGCTTACATCAGGCAGGAAAACACAGATCTTTCTGTCCAGTCTCCCAGCTGTAGTCTGACATGAGGCTGTCCCAGGCAACAGTGGCACAGGAAAGGTGAGTAAGCTCTTTCAAACAGTCAAAACAAACACAAAGTCTGTGCTGCTCGTTGAGCTGAGTACAAATAAGACAAAAAATGGCTTCAAAAGTGCTGTCAAGACATATTTAGAAAATGGAGTGACAATGATATTTAGGCTCAGGCTTGGATTTACCACAGAAAGTATGAAATCAATCTCTGACTCACAGACTTCAACTCTCTACGTGACAAAACGTGTCAGCTAACTTCAGACAAGCAAGGCAGATGTTTGCACGTGCATGCAAAGACTTCCCTCTGCCCACAGCTCCCTGTGCCACACACCTGCACCTCCTGTTCAGTCCTGCAAGCTGCACAGAAAGGCTCTGGGTGCTCACTGATGTCGCTGTACTTGAGAGAAACAGGTAGCTGAGTATTCTTAATATTCTTGTATGGTAACACCATCACAGGAAAAGACAGCTAGTGCTCTTGAAACATGAGTCTAAATCATAACCACTTTGCATGGTTTTGACACAGGGTTTAATTAATGCTACTAAACTTTCCTATTTGTGAATGTTAAAAGTGCGAGAACTAAGATATCTGATGGCTGACACGTGTGTAAAGGAAAATCTACTAAGAAAAGAGAAAGAAATTGCACAGCACAGTGATTTATAGCAAACTTTGATACAAAATTGCTGTACATAACAGACAGGTAAAGTCAGAGAAGCGCTCTGCTATCTAGTTTTAGTATAGAATCATAGAATTCATAGAATTAGTAGAACAAGTAGAATACAGGTTTTGCACTTGCTGGTGACATCCACCAGAGTCTTCTTTGAAACAGACTTCTGTTACCAAAAACTGTTGGGTGATACAGAAAAATACTTACACAAGTAATGTCCAGCTGTGCTTACACTATCAGTAGCTGCTCAAGGCCATGCGAATAAAATGGGTGATTTGAGAACTTGGTATTTTCCTCTTTGTTAATGTCAGTTTCCTCAAATATTTCTCCAATGGTCCATTTTCAGACACTCACTTCCCACACTGAGAAAAATTTTGGAGTGAGCGTATTTCAACATGTATTGAAAGTTTCTTAAGCCATGATGCTTGAGGTGTTCCGTGTTATGGTCTGTTCTGTACAACAACTGGCAGAAGAGACAAGAAACAAAGCTCTGTTACTGTAAGTTTCCATAGTAGTGGGTATTTCTCACAACAGGAAGAGCTGAGAAAGGTGGGTGATACAACCTCCATGTGCTACCCTTGAAGCAGAACTGAAAATGTAGGAAGGTAAGAAATTGTAACCAAAATTTCCAAATTGCAGGGATTTCTATTCACAGTTTCTGCCAAGAAGCGATGGTAGTCAAAAACATTGCAGTACTCTGAAATGACAATGTGAACTAGCTGAAGAATTTACCTTTGAGTGCAGCAAGGAGATGTTGTAACATTTGAAAAAATAATACTGACAGGAAGAGCTATTAAATATAAAGAAAAAAGTCGTGGGACTTCTATTACACTCTCTGTATATAACGAAAATGTTGGCGAAAAAATTGTTTTCCTCCCTAAATGACTTGAAAAAGTCAACTTCTTGGGTGTCCTCCTTAGCCTAGAGGAAATGCATCCTATCAGAACCAGTGGGAGATGGATTGGATTGTTGTTGTTAATACAATGATTCATGTGTAATAGTAACAGTGTGCATTTGCACACTGTTTATACTTCTATTTTCCAAAAAGTTTTATAGACATTAGTTATTTAATTTACAAAACAACCATTCCAAGGAAGTGATTATTAGAAATATGCCTGAAGAACACAACCCAGAGGTATTTTCTTGAACCTTTTCTCATGCTTTGACTTTCACATACTTCTAGCTTAAATCTCTGATGGAAAATCATTCAGATAATTACTGTGAATTATGTTTGTAAGTTTATTTTTCCACTACAGCTGCAAAAGGGAACCATTTAAAAGACAATCTGTCTTATCCTTTCTAAAAGACATCTCCCTATAAGCTAGGGTCTCTGCATTCAAACGGCATCAAAGGACAAACATTAGTGAAAGGTGGCTATTCTTCATTCCAAATGCTGTTGCTGTCCTAGCTAGCCTGGACATCTCCAAGCACAGCCAATTAGATACCATGCTAGACTTTATTAACAAAGTGTAATGGTTTTAGTCTAGGCCTTCCTTGGTGACCAGTTTGTAACCAAGGAAGGAGCCAAATACCCAGTATTCCACACAATTTTTACGTAAACCAGAGTATAAATAAGTCGGAGATTAGAGACCTCGCTCTCTTCTCTTCCGGCGAGGTCTGGGAACAGTGGGTCCCTGCGTTGGTCTCGCTTATCTAAAGCTGAGGCCTACAGAGTCCGCTGTCCTACCACGTGGGAGTTTGGAGAATGCTGGCTGTGACTGCCAATCCTACTGTTCTAAGGAACGTGGTAAGATCTGTCTTATTAGTTATTAATATAATTTGATCTAGTATACCTATTCAGTGTCCCTTTTATTCCCTTTTATCCCCTTTTTCCCTTTCCCTATCCCTGCGGGGGGTGAACCCCCTTTTTCTGTATATATAACCTCGTAACTGTATATAACTGTAATTTGCGTAAATATAGATATATTTTTATATAAGCAGCTTGATTATAAATTCTTTAATTTTTATAATTTCTTTCTCCTTTAACCTAAGGGAAAAAAAAAGGAGGGAAAGGGATTACTGTCCTAACTTTCGGGCATTTGACAAAGAGCCAAATCCAAACCATCACACAAAGCAAGATGTTTCTGCTCTATGTTTCTCACTGCTCTCAGCCAGCTAACTATTTTCAAAATATTCATATTTAGAGGGAAAAAAAAAAAAAAAAAGCCAGCTTTTACAAAAGGGAATAAGCAGCTTGACTAACATTTAATAAAAGTTTAATTTGGCTGTTATTAATAAGAGCTTGGTGGTGGGAGGTCTTCCTTTGAAATTGATTCTGCTTCTTTGTATTACAGAGGCTGAAAGTGCTGCCTTCAGCAAAGAAGCACCAAACACAAAAGTAGCGGTGAACCTTCTCAGATTGCCCAATTTTCCTCAAGAAGTAAAAACAGACTGACAAAACCAAAACATTTAATCACCGAAAATATAGCACTCTTTTCCAAGCAGTACAATTCTGTACCTCAATATAGATGTTTTTGAGATTATCTGAGTAACTGTCACCAAGTAACTGCTAATGATTTTGTTCATTCCAGGCTCATATAAAAAGAACAGCTCCTGAACAGTTCCTTCCACAATTTCTTTACCTTCCACTGTACTAGCTGGGCTGATAAAGTGCTCACAGTTCCACATGAGCTGCTCTAAATCTAAATTCTGACCCAAACACCTGAAATTAATGCCGTTGTTGAACTGCAAATACTGTCATTCTCCTGAAAATATCACTAACTCTTATTAATGTTTGCAAGTACATAATTTCCGCTCTTCAGTGTTTTCCATTGACTCCCCCAACACCTCTTGCAAAATGTCAGCATTTTTCTTCAATGACAGTGTATATTTTTTACAATGTTTGGTGACTTATTGTTATACTACTTAATTTATTGTTTCCTAAAAGAGAAACTGTATTGACCTTTAAGAATTAGGTATGACAGACATAAATGTAAACAGCCTCCTGTCTTTCTGAAGCAAGTTCTAGTTTTCTCCCTTGTCATTTAGGTTGTCTTCAGTTTTCTCTTATTCAGTGTAATTCTTCAATGATTTATCCCAAAAGAATAATACTCAGTTATGTAGCCAAGGTGCTTCTGGCCCAGACTTCATTTTTCAGACACAAGGCAGATTAAAAAAATCAAATTAATCAACAGACCTGATTATCGCAGAATCATAGAATCAATTAGGTTGGAAAATACCTCTAATATCATCAAGTCCAACCATTAACCCAGCACGACAAAGTCCACCACAAAACCACGTCCCCAAGTGCCACATCTACAGTACCTAAAGGGGCCTACAAGAAAGCTGGAGAGGGACTTTTAGCAAGGGTATGTAGTGATGGGACAAGAGGAAATGGCTTCAAACTGGCAGAGGGTAGGTTCAGGTTGGGTATTAGGAAGAAATTCTTTACTGTGGGGGTGGGAGGCACTGGAGCAGGTTGTCCAGAGAACCTGCAGGTGGCCCATCCCTGTAAGTGTTCAAGGCCAGATTGGATGAAGCTTCGAGTGACCTTGTCTAGTGGAAAGTGTCTCTGCCCTGGTGGGGGATTGGAGTTAGGTGGTCTTTAAGGTGCTTTCCAACCCAAAACATTATTTAATAGCTTTCTTCTACATTTTTTGCTTTCTATAATTCTGAAAGGCACAGCTAAAAACTCTAGCTAAAACCTATTAAAAATTCAATTTAAAAATTCAGAATGCCATCCCAACAAGAAAAAATCTTACAGGATTTAGAAAAAAAAAACACCTCATTTTTATATGCTATAAAAAACAGGTAGCATTTAATAGGGAATGGTATTTTTCTTCAGGTTTTTACAGTCTATTGGTGTTTTGTTTTTTTTTTTTTTTACAAAAACTCCTACAGAAATACCTATATTTTCTCTTAATAATCTGGGAAAATACAAACAGGTAAAATCATATTACTGCGTCAGATATGAATGACCAACTCCTTGTACAACAAAAACTTGCCCCTTCATATCTAGCAGACACAAAGATAATTCTTAAAGAAATTAATTCACAGAAGCCCCAGATTTCTTCCACCGGAGCAATTTTTGTGTCTCATTTATCCTAATCTATGCCTTCTCCCAAGGGGAGGCTGCTTCAGAGATATCTACAGCCAGACTCCTGTCCTCTCTCTCTCTGGCCAACCATCCTTCCCAATTCCCTAACACAAGGGCAATCATATCAAGGATCCAGAAGTTGTAATTCTGAGCTTGGAAGGCAAAAGTGAAAAACTTCAGCTTGAGGGAGGAACATTAAAAATTGCAGAGCCTTCTCATTTGCCTTCTGGTTCTCAGGGTATGTTTGCAATTTTTCAAATTGGCTTCTGCAAGATTTTTTTTAATATATGTTTTTAAATGAAAGAACTTTAAAATCCTGTAATAACAAGACAACATGCATAGAAAGATCCTTTACTACCAAAAGAACCAGTAACAACTTCCATGGAATAAAGAGATTTTCCTACACACCCCTGTGACTATGTGCCCTCCATGTTAGGCTGTAACTGGCTGTTTGACTCTTGTAAAGCATTGGTTCATAGCAGCAAAAATTCACATGGGATGTTATTAACTATTAGAAAGAGTATAAAGAACAAAATGCAATCATACCACAGTATTAATGTGTAAATTACATATGTAATGCAACTACAACCATTCAGAAAAAAAAATACACAGGTAACTAGAAGATTTGGAGAGAAAGGTAGGTGACAATATTTAACAGAAACAGTGTAGTTTACACTTGGGACGGTTTAAAAATCATCTGCTTGCAAGACAAACACATCTAATAAATCTTAACGGATTTGGAGAAAATAAAGAATGGCTATTTCTTGAGCTTTACAAATAAAAATATTTGAGAGAGTCCAAAGAAATTATCAGGCCACAAGTTTAAGATACAACATCAAATACTCTTTTGGGATGGGATATTACTTGCTCTAGGATCTTGCAGTCATATGATGTACATATCAAAAGTATAAATAAAACTACTTTTGCTAGGTCTCACCATGACTATTAAACATGGTTCTGTAAATCTGATCTCCTCAGTAAGTTCTCAGGACACCAAAGAACAAGAAGCTGAATGGCTCACTGGGGGAAAGACTGTATTACATTCTTCCCATTCTCCCTGCCTCTGACATGGAAAGCTGCAGCTGATCATAGTCAAGTAGAGGGTTCAGCTTTATCCATCTCTGTACTGGAAAAGACCTGGTGGGTAGGTCTTCACTCAGAAACCCACCTTTATAGGGTCATCCTGTCCTTACCTGGAACTACTAGGGCCTCTTTTATTGGATTAAAAAAATATCAGCAGCATCACTCTATTTGAAACTTTAAGTGGTTACATGTGCTTTTCAAGACTTAACATCACATGACTGAAGAAGAGATTTCCACTAGACCAACTGCTCAGTGAAGTCAATAGTGAAAGATAGAAAAGCTTTAAGGTGTGTGTGTGTGTATATATATATATATTTAGTGGCACCTTTCCAATGGATTTGGAGCTAGTGCTGGTAACCGTTTAGGATGATAAAATACATTCTAAATCTGAGAGTCTATGGTTCCACCGTAGACAAAAAATGGAGAGTATATACAGCAAAAAAGGTGATGGCAGTTTTCTATGCTGGGGGAGGATTCCTGGATTAGATGATTAAATGCATTAGCAAAGCATCTTGTGAAAAAACAAAGTCCGTGGGATGCAGAACATTCTGCCAGGAAAGAGCTCAGCACGAAGGTGACAACATACATTGATTAGCATATCAATATGAATTTGTCAGTCATATAAACCTGGAATGCCAGGTTGCACTCTGCTTTACAAGAAGAACAGTTTGCTCCTTTCAAATAAGAAGTGGCAGTAGTGAAAAACCCAGTTGATTGCTGCAGATTGATAGCAGTTGTGGTAATGGAGTTGCAACTGGATAAAGAAAATCCTTAAGTGAAACATACTATTTTCTGTCCATTGCAAAACGCAATTTCCTGACATTATGGCTTTGGGCTGTCAAAAGATGGCAGGAGCTGCACAGTATACAAAAAAATCCAGCCTCTAGTGTACAGCCACAATTTCAATATATACTTTGGTCCCGAATCAACACAAAATTATCAACATACAACTTGGAATTAACTTTTCTTTTCCCAAATGAAAATTCTCAAAAGGTTAGATTAAAAAAAAAAAAATCAACACAAAACATAAAAAAGTACCCCTCTCCCCCCCCCAAAACACTTCGCTTTATTTCACAAAAGAAATAATTTCTGCAGTCTGCAAGTCAAATGCTTTCATTTGAGGTCTGAAGATATTAGAAGCATTTGGACTCTATGGTAATGGAGGCTGAATAAAATCCTGCTGCTGAAAGATAGGGGTCTAAAGAAAGCCTCTCTGTGTTGACAGATAAAACTGCATCCATCACCAGGAATTCCTGTCAAAATGTATCATTATGCAAGCATTAATAAAACCACAGACAAAACCAGTGTGCTTTTCAGTCCTTCCTCCTTTTCCCCCACCATCCCTCCAAACAATTCTGTTCAGCTTCCAGTTATCTTTCCAATCACCCACTTCCCAGCTATTTAGTGATTTGCCTTTTACCCTTTTGTCCTTTCTTTGGATTCCTTCACTCCAGTTTTCTCTCTTCTTGCACTGGATGTAAACTGGTTTTAATAGCGGTCGTTGTCTACTGCCCCAGGTCCCGACACCAATTACCCTTTGCTTTGCTTTATTAGGCATCCCACACACTACCTCAGCAAGGAACAGGAACATGAAGTTAAAACGCTGCTCAGCAGCAGGGAACACTAGCTTATCTTTGTAAGATAGCAGCGCTTCATTAGGGCACTGCTGGAATTTGTATGCCAGCCCAGGATTTCCCCGTCTGTATCATCCATAAAAGAAAATGTGTGTTCCAGAGCAAGAGTGATGGAGGGCCCTTTATCCAACAGATAAATCTGGAAATATATCCATTAGATAACACTCTGAACACATAAAGTCAGACACAAGAAATTAGTTTCTTCAGCCTACAACTGCTACATCTACACAGAATTCCTACCACTTCAAATTCTACTAGATAAAATTAAATTATCTCAACAATTTAGTGAGACAACAAACATTTTATCAACACCCACCATCTGTACTGATTTTAAAAGAGCAAAAGATTTATAAAACAGCTTCAATTCCCAGTGCTTGCTACATGAGAACAAATTATTTTCAGACAATAGCCTGAAGGGAATGCAAGGGATTGAATTTAAAGATTTTTTTTTTCTGCCTGCCTCAGGAAAGGTAAGGAAAACTCATATTTTAATTTTTACAATCCCAGATCTCTGAGCTCCCTTTATAGTCTTTTTAGCACATACTCTCTTACAAGAGTCATTGTATTGGGCAAGGGTAGTTGCATCTGGTTTTCTTTAGTAAGGTTAGTTTTAAAGTTCATAATTCCATAGAACTCACTTTCATTTGTCACTTTTTGGAGTAATAAATCAACTCTGAGAAACAAATATTGACATTAGAACATCCACTTCTGTATTGGTTTGTGTCTTTGAACAGGGGCGTGCACCTGCGTGTAAAAAAATCCTGCTGTGAGCCACTGTCTTTGTTGTTTACATAAACAGGAAAGGCCTTTCAGCTTTATTTTTAAAAAATGTCCAGTAAAGTTAGAAGGCATTTTTAGCAATATATTGCTACCTGGTACCAACCCTAAATGAATGGTATCCTTTAAAGAGAACAATGTTGGCAGATTAGTATGGTTAGAGAAATTGAGGGGG
>NW_020956969.1:42330-49047 GCF_003031625.1 Empidonax traillii
CTGCGTGTAAAAAAATCCAGCTGTGAGCCACTGTCTTTGTTGTTTACATAAACAGGAAAGGCCTTTCAGCTTTATTTTTAAAAAATGTCCAGTAAAGTTAGAAGGCATTTTTAGCAATATATTGCTACCTGGTACCAACCCTAAATGAATGGTATCCTTTAAAGAGAACAATGTTGGCAGATTAGTATGGTTAGAGAAATTGAGGGGGGGTCAACCACCGTCATTGCTGACACAATAACACGTTACAGGTGTAGACACAATGTCCATCCACCTACCCTGACTTTGTGATCAGGAAAGCAGTAGTAAATCTATCTACTAACCTTTTTATCATTGCCACATAAAAGTTGTTTTCTTGTTCCAGATCCAGCAACATGGATAAGAAGTGCCTCGTTACTTAAGAATTAACAAAAATAATAAATAAGGAACACGATGATCTAAGTATCTTCTACAATATTCAAAGATTATTAGTCATCAAATGTGAAGGCTAATCCTTGGAGCCAAATTTATAAGATGCAAGATGCATTCTTTAGAAATTATATTCAGTTACTACAATTGGCTTTCATGTCTCTTCCTCCCTCTTTGCTACTGATTGTTCAAAACTCATCTGGTGATATATGCCATATCCACAAAAAAAATAAATTAGTCTAAATCATTACACCTCACAAAATTAATTGCCTTCCTTTCTGTTGTCTTTACAATACCTCTGGAACTTGCTGAATAATAGAGAAAGGTCAGCTCATTTGAACTCCTGTTCTTACATAAATAATCTCTTTCATTATGAATGTAGAAAACCAAATTAATAGGAACTTCTTTGTAGATTTTTGTCATAGCAGAAATAAGGTGGTCCAATGGTTTGCAGAAAAGGTTCAAGAGACTGACTGACTTCTTGAAGTCACAGATTGAATTTCTTTGATGTGGCAATAGTTGCTTTTGCTTTCATTCCAATTCCAAAGAAAGAAGGAAGATCACACAACAGAGAAACAGAACCTGAAGATTAGGGAAAAGAGACAGGAAAGGAAAAAAAAGTTGGCAACAGTGATTAACTTTCAGTGAAAAATAACAGTCAAGACATGGTTATTCGAATAATGGGTTCCATAAAAGTCTACATAGGTGAATCACACATTATTTTGAACAAAGAAATTAATTATTTCTGCTGGAAATCAACTAACTAGCAGACTTTTTGGCTTAAAAACCTCTATAGTTTAGAAATCGAATATTTTGATAAAATGTCATAAGAAAGCCATAATCTTTATGGATCAGTTCTGACAATTGTTTCTTTTCCATTGATAGTCACACAGGCAAATGCACAAACACATGCACAAAACATGAGGAGATGTTATCAGCATTTTGGCCACAACAGTGCATCAGGATGCAGAAAAGCCAAGTTCAGATCCCCTCTCCACCTGTATCTTGGATGAAAAACTGGTTTCTGAAGAAGGCAGGATACAAATGTTGGATTCCAAAATGCAGAACAGAACACAAATGCTTTTGCAACTTTGAGAGAGTAGCTGAGAAGATTTTCCTTTTTTCCTGTTCTTCCCATGATAAAAAGATATATTACAAGACACAAAATTTTCCATGTTGCCAAAACGTTCCCTCCTATATTTACATTTGCAGATACAGCTTTTCTAAATTATTATATGCATTCCACGTAAGAAATTACAAAATTCACTTGACTCTGATCCTGCTCTAGCACTTAGAATATAAAATAATTTTTGGTCAAATATTATAGGAACACAGCAATATCATGTGTAAATTTTTAACTGGTTTTCTGGTTGTAACCTTTTTTGTTGTTTTTACTTTTTTTTTTGTACAAGAGCAACAAACTATTTCTATGCTGACAGAATACAGTCTCAGATAATCATTCCAATTAGTCTTCTAAAATGGATGAGATTATATTCTTTTTTTAGAAATACTCTGTAGATAGTATTCTAAATCTCTGAATTGCCTGTAATGCTTTACATGAAAAACAATTCATAAAACTTCTTTTTAGTTAAGGAAGCAAACAATATAGAATATTTTCTTGTACCACAGTGATAGTAAGACAATATCTCCTGTTATTAAAAAGACAAGTCAACAAACCTACCTGTTTTACTTTTCAGGTAATGGTGAAACACAGCTGTATCACTGATGCTCTGTAAATAATGCGGGTAAAGCTAACAGAAAATCTTATTTCCTGATTTGGTTCAGCACTGGGTTACTGTGAATCTATTCATGCCTCTTCAACTTGCTCAATACCTTAAAATATGCCTTTTATTATGCATGAATATGTATGTACATTTTATTACACGTAATATATGTCTGTAACTGAATAAGTAGCTCCAAAAGTCAGAAAAGTCACCAATAAAATCCCCCTTAATTTGGATCATTGTGAGGAAACAAATTGCTGGAAATAGCAGCAGGAGCAGCTGTAGGAGACAGAGGAAATTGTTTTGCCAGTAGGTGTCTTTTCAATTGACTGTAGTGGACTTGCAAACAGGCCCACAGGAATTTCAGGTGGCAACAGCAGTTACCCATTCATTTCAAAACTGTAGGTCCAGAACCTGCAGGATCCAACAGAACACATTCTTCTTATCTCTGACTTATGCAACTTTATAATTCTCTTTTGAAAGGTAACTCCTAAAAAAGATACTAAAGCAACTTAAAAGAACGGAAGAATATGGGGGAACACGTATGAACGTGCACATAGAAGTCAGTTGCTGGCTCATCCCACCTATGACATTAGGCAGGCATTTGAGCAGTTGCAGAAAGACGAAAAGACAGAAGTGCCTGGATTTACAGTTGCAAATAAATTGTCTCCTGCTGGAGAAAATAAAGAATGTACAGCAGTTAGGGGGAAAAAAAAAAAGAATCAATGAAGGTTTCACACTAATTTGTGTCAAGGATCGCCACAAAGAATGTAAGAAGGAAAACAACAATAGAAGGAAAGAAGACTAATCACAATAGCCCAAGAGAATGTTTGTTATATCATGGCCCATTTCACTCTGCCTTTACCTCCTCTCCAGATATGCTGCTGGCAGGTAGAAGAACCACCTGAATCTATCAACTTAATTTTTTCCAAAAAATTGCTAGTATCACATTTGGTATAATGTATTTTCCTCTCAAAGCCCTATTTGACCAGGGAAATAAATTAATAAGAATTACTTTTCACAGAACGACTGAGCCCTACAAATTATATTTTGGCACAGGCACCTCACTGTACCTGCTATTCAGCACCTTCAGTCATGCCCTACACGCAGCAGCTAAAAAACAGAGGGTTAAGCTCTGCTGATGACAAAGGAAAACACATATTTAGTCTTTCAGGAGTATCAGAAGATCAAACTCTCAATGGCTGAACAAATCTTACTGGTTCTTTCTTCATCAAAGAAGAATGTATGTTTTCTCATACAAAGTAATTTGTGAATATTATCTATAATTCAGAATAGTCTTCATCTCTATTTAGTGTTAGTTAATTTCTCATCACTCATCTCTAGACATGTTGTGTTTTACTTTATTCTAAAAACAGTTCCAGTGAATTTTATGCCTCAGCATCATATTCCAGGAGAAAACTTGTGTCTCCTCAGTTCTTTGGCTCTATTGCCCCCACACTTCTGGCCCCCCTCTAGCCATGATGAAGAGCAACATACAATATTTCTGGTTTTGGTCTAGCCCTTTGCTGCGACATCCTTATTCGCGCCCTTGTGAAGTTGCTAAATATCCTACTGAGTCGTTTTCAGTCGGTGCCAGGAAGAAGACTTTTGCATTTATAAACAATAATCAGAAACCAAGTTCAAACTGAGTTTTCCAGCTGTGCTTTAAACTACACAAATAAAAGCAAACTGTTCCAAATTCAAGTAGGCTGACATGGTCATGACAGCAGCTCAACGTGAACACACAGCCATGATAAATAGGACAGTGTTGAGCATCCTTAAATTGCAAAAATTCTCCTCCACAGCTAAACCATTTCATGACTGACTGATGAAAGGGAGCTATCAAAGCTGAAGAATAATAAAAAAAAAAGCTATTGCTGAAGGATCATTTCGTCCAGCTGGAGGAAGGAGGCAGGGAATGAGGTTATTAGGCTAAGCCTAATCAAGCAAGGAAACCCAAAACCAAAAAACAAACTTTGCAATGCCCTCACTGCTACATACAAAAGAAAGAGGACAGGTCTTGTGAAACATCTTAATGATGTAGTTAGTACTTATGCTAAACAGGCATGCTGTGCAGGCTGCTATTTTACTGCAAATCCCTACTTGTGCAATACTGCTGATTTTCTGTCTCTCCCATAGCACACAGAAAAATTTAGTAAAAGAGTGATTTCAGACAAAAACTTTAAGTACACCAGAAGACCTGCAGAAGATTAAATCATAATCTCATAAAGAGCAAAGAATAGAATAATTTCTAAATCTACCTTCTAGACAAGATGCTAAGTCGGGAGTTTAGCTTTCACTTCAGGCTCAGTAGGAGAAGTTTTGCTGGAACTGTAAAAAAATAGCTTCAAACTGAATAACACAAAGGAGGAAGTACAGACGATCAAAGCTACTTTTCTGATAACACTTCAGACTATTTCTTTCACATTTCTAAGTGTTTCTGTGAAGCTGGGAATGGGGAGCTGGGAATAATAGCAAGTTTAACCACAGCTGACTACAAGCACTGAGTAGTGAGCAGTGGAAAAGCAAAAGAGAACAGCAACTAGCAGATGGTCAGAAAGAAGTCACTCTAAAACTGAGCAGTTTTATAGAGAGGAAAATTAAGCATTTCCACTGCAGTTATGCATAAGCTGGAATGGCCAAAAGTTAACACAGGAAATTATGTACCTGTAACAATTCTAGAAGAAAATGCCAGCATAGATACCCTCTACGGCTATTTCTTTTTCCTAAGAGAGACTGACAAAAACCCCATACCCTTGTCTTTTGTACTGCTCTTTTGCCTAAGTTTCCCCCCAGTTAGGCAGATTTTGCTACTCAGTAGTTAATTATACAAATGTTTTCACCAAAGTTCCTGTGGAACTTACCTGAGAAAACGAATGTTGATGGCTATCAGCTGACCACACTTTAATCAGCACAACTGTAACCATTACAAATTTTAACAAGAAGCACATTTGAGTTTCCCCTATAGACATGAGCCAATTACTGGCTGCCTAACCTCTTTCCTTATTTGGTTAAATAGAGTGCTAGCAAGGTGCTAAAGGGCAGGTCAACCTTGCTGTAGCAGTTTGGATGTAGGACGATCTGATTTGGCACTAATTGATCGTACCAGACCACTTCTCTATGGTTTAAGTTAGAATGATAGCCAGAGTACAGAGAATTTATTCTAGCAAATTTTTACAGGCATTTCCAAAAGGAGTAATAAATGTTCCCCATAGGAGGCTGATCCAGCTGCCCAACATTTGTCCTGTGCTGTTCAGTGTTCCACTTCTCAAAACAAAACAACTCCAGATACTCAGCCACATCTTATGCCCCATTCGGATACCTGCTGCAACACAGCTGATGACATCCAGCTTACTGAGCAAGTGACTAATGAAAAATCTTAGTTTTCCTTTATGCTGATGGTACCCCACAGTTTTTCTTCTCATATGTGGGGGAAAGGGGATGGAGAAGAGCACAGCACATAAAAATGTCCCTGCAGGGATGGGATATTTCCTCAGGGTACTCCTGAAGAAAATGGAATCAACGATACTTTGATTTCTACACTACAAAGCTGGCACTTTCATTAGCATACTGTGTTGGTGGTCTGGTTGACATTTTACAAACACAGACTACAAAAAGTTTCTTGATTTTTGTTTCAACTAAGTCTCGAGGACTCAGTTTACCTATAGCTCTGCTGGTATGAGATGTTGCCTTGTACGGATTTCTCACACTAGGAATGCATCGAGAACAAATTCCCTTGGGGGCACTGTAAAGGATTAGGGAAAGACAAATGGTAATGGTCTCTTCAGAACACTGGAAGGCAGTGGCAAGCAATTTTCCAAGACAGAGCTAATGAAGCTTCAGTCCTGTGAGGAAAGCAGAACAAGGACTCCATGAACTATACAGGGCAAGTAGTTCAGACATAGATCCTTTATGTTCCTATAGAGGGGAAGTTACTGCAGTGCTGTACAGTATACTGCTCCTTTAAGTTTACAGTCTGCTGCACCCTTGGCAGTACTGCATTCAAGAAGCAGGATCCCTGTGCCTGCTGAAATTGAGGAAAAGGAGTAATAGAGCTGAGGTTGGGAGAGCTGGATGGAAGCAACAGAAGCATGTGGGACACAAGGACTTGGGTAGCTGGTGTGGCAGTGTGAAATATGCATCAGCTTAGTAAAAGGATACAGTCTGGAATTCCTAGTTTGAGCATAAAGGTGGAAAGGTATAGGGCACAGGGCTGGGTTTGTGCTTTCTGGCTTGTAGCCATATGAAAATCTTGAATGAAGTTGCTGGAGTTGAGAGTGAAGCTTCTAGAGTGTCCAAGCCTCTGCTATAACTAGTGGGTCTGGTGTTCCTCACTCACTGGAACCACCATTAGAATCTTTTCAACACTCAAACTCACAGAGATTTTCTACTGTTCCCTTCTTCAGGTTCACCTCCAGGGACAGGATGAAAGATGAGGCAGGTGGAAGATTTGGGACTCAAAATGGAACTGTCGGATAAAGTCCAATGGCTTTGCCATGACAAGGACCTGTAGTGCATGGTGGGTTCTAGACATGCTGTAGCAATGAGGGGTTTACAGCAGAGCTTCTAAGCCTGATGTTGGCTGCTG
>NW_020956969.1:49388-62581 GCF_003031625.1 Empidonax traillii
CACCTCCAGGGACAGGATGAAAGATGAGGCAGGTGGAAGATTTGGGACTCAAAATGGAACTGTCGGATAAAGTCCAATGGCTTTGCCATGACAAGGACCTGTAGTGCATGGTGGGTTCTAGACATGCTGTAGCAATGAGGGGTTTACAGCAGAGCTTCTAAGCCTGATGTTGGCTGCTGCTTGGGATCAGGTCAGCTGGTAAGAGCTGAGAAGCACAGAGGAACATCCACTATTACACTCATTCAAATTAAAATTGCAGTGAAGACCTGACAATTAGAGAGCAGACATTACTTCTACTGGGTAAATACAGCACGGAGGAAATAGAACACAGGAGTATTTGATTTTTGTTTGAAGCCTTTGTTTTAAAAAAGTGTTGAATATGTCATTGCTGATAGGGATATTGAATAGCTCCCACTGCTGTGATACAATTGAAATCTCTGCTGATGACAAGTAGTAGCTCTAAATTGTTGAAACCTGGAACAGATCGACACTAAAACACATTTTCTCCCTAAAGACTGAAGCCTATTGAATAACAAAGGTTTGTTAGCTGAAGTCCCTTGCAATCAACCCTGGCACAAAGCATGCATTCCCAATGCCAGCTGTTGTTAGCATATTAACAAAAAACTGATTTCAGATGTGAAAAGATCAGGTGTTAAATTTCCTCATTTACCCTTTTATACCATTATAGAAATAAGTGGATGTAAAAATACTGTTTACTCAAAATAACTATAGTACTAAGTGTGGAATAAATGCAAATCAGTAAAAAGAACTTTTTTTTTTTTTTTCCCAAAGACACAAAGAAAACAAACCCCTAATATTTTGTGCACAATTAAGGACATTATGTTTAGGGCTACATAGTGTTTCAGTAAAAATCAGTGTCTGCTGAATATGAAAATGGCTTTATAAATGTTTCTTGATATCAGTTACATATTACAAATTGAAAAGTAAAATTAGAGAGCAGCAGGATGTATTTCTTTATCTAAAAGAGGTCACTATTCCAAATCTGCAGGTACCAAAATGGTTTAAAGGAAAGCCTGTACTAAATGAAAAGACAGCAGCAAAAAAACCAGATCTGAATTCATCTGGAATAAAATCATCTGGAAAGAGCTGTAATAAAAAAACAGTTTCAGTCCTCAGATTTTTCAACTAAGCCAGCTGATTAGCTCTGCAAAGATAAGGCAAAAAAGACAATTTAAAAAAGGAAGCACAATAATGAAACTCAAAGAAAGGCAATATAAAATAAATCTCTCAGCATAAATGAGATGAGAATTCATTTTCCCCGTGATGCTCTCCGCAGCTCCTGAAAGTGCCTGCTGCTGGCAATGAATGAAATAAAAAGGGGGAGGGAGAGCAGAGGGAAAGAAGTGTTAGCTTACCAGCCGGTGGAGCTTATCGCTCCACTCCCTTCGTGACGCTGGAAACTCACAAGCCTATAAAATGTGCCTTGGCTCCTTCAGCAAAATCAAAAGCAAGAGGTGGCTTTACACAGGAGAAGTAGGATGCTGTTCTATCCCGAGGTAGCTCTCCTGACTTAGCTGCTACAGCACTTCTTACAGTTTGAACAGCAGAGCTAAAGCTTTTTTCTGACAGATATCCCCTGTACCTGCTGTGCTGCCTTACTTACCCTTTCCTTCCTTCCCTCTTCTTATCTGTTGTTGGGGATTTTGAAGGGTTGAGAAAGGAAAGTAGAAGAGTGACATCATTCCTGGAAGAGAGGAGAGGAACATCCAAGATGACTTCTGTCCCCACAGCCAACTGGAACGTGAGCATGAGCAGCAAGTGGAACATGAGCCTTGCTACAGCAAGTGATACCTGGGGACAGGCACTGGGAGTGCCAGCTGGAAATGCTTCTCCCCCTGTAGCATCCTCAGCAAGCAACTTCTCCAATCAGTTTGTACAACCCTCTTGGCGCATTGCCCTGTGGTCTCTGGCTTATGGTGGCGTGGTGGCAGTGGCCGTTTTTGGAAATCTCATTGTCATCTGGATTATCCTGGCTCACAAGCGCATGAGGACAGTGACGAACTACTTCCTGGTGAATCTGGCCTTCTCTGATGCCTCCATGGCTGCTTTCAATACCCTCATCAACTTCATCTATGCACTGCACAGTGAGTGGTACTTTGGAGAGGCTTATTGCCGCTTCCACAACTTCTTCCCGATCACAGCTGTCTTCGCCAGCATCTACTCCATGACAGCAATAGCTGTGGACAGGTGAGAAAAGAGAAGAAAAGTTAGGGGTTAGAGATTAAGATCAGATTCTCTGCTGAAATAAAAAAGAGATAACAATCATTGTGATGAGAGGCAGAGACCTGAATAGTTCATCAACTGTGCTCTTCTGTACTTCTTTCCGTAAACCTTGTTTTAATTCCTATCTCTCTCCTTCAGCCTGTCATTGTTTTTACTCTCCTGCTTTCTTTTATAACGAATATTTCAGCTCTCTGTTTGACTTCAGCTGCTCTCTGTGCTCTCTTTCAATACTAATTCTGTAACAGCACCCACTGCTGAAGGTTTTTCTTCCTCGCCTGTGAAAACAGTATCTGTCCCTCAGTCAATGCCATCTAATTCATACTGATTAGGAGTTGTAGAAATTGTGTGTAAAGGGAGAGGATTTCAAATTTCCCTCCTCTCTCTATTTCTGCAGCTGGCAGAGGCATTTGTCTCCTCTTCAGAAATCACTTCGGACTGTTTTTAATAGCTCTTCTCACAAACAGCTCTGAGCTGCTTTGTTTCTCCCAATTTTAACTAATGAGACTATTTACATTGCCATCTGTGCATATCCAGAGGACCGATAAGAACATGATTTCAAAGTGCTCAATTTTTTTCTGATTTCTTGGAGCTAAACAAGGCTTTGTGACTGTCAAAGAAAACAGGACAGGGAAAAACTTTATCATTGTATTCTTGAAAATAATGGAATAAGACAACTGTAGTGTCCATAGAGTGAAGGGGAAATGTAGTTGCCTGATTTTCAACACAGATGCATTGATGGACTGTCTTTCACAGAAGGTTATGTGAGTCTCCCCTGGGAAATGTTTCTATCTTTATTATTGTTTTCACATTTGCTGTGGTAGAGAGACAACTTACTGAATTTTCTTTTAGAAAACCAGATCAATTTGTACTTCAGATCTCTTATTCCTTTTAGCAATGCACTGAAATTACTTATAAAACTCATTTATACATATTCAAATCACATTATACATCTTTTCTGAATTGACTTGGTGGAACTGCAGCACTTCCAAGTGATTGTAGTTAAGATTTCATAAGGGTCAATCTACCTTCTGAAATATTATTTCTCATTTCCAGATGCAAAGACTGGGAAACACATTGTTGTACCTTTTGCCTGTGTTTGTGAACAAGTTCATAAATTATTAGGGCTTTTTCATTTGCCGTAGTAATTGCAAATTTTTGGTGGCATTCTTAGACAGGTGCATTTGATGCAAAGCTAGAAATGAATGGGAGAATGAGATTCTTGGTAACTCTTCTACCTCTTTGCTCTGAGTATAGGTGAAGATACAAGGAAATCACTATCCTTTCCTCCTGACAGTGGTGTATCTTCTTCCCAACTGTTAATTCCCATTAAGAATGGAGAAGGTAGTGTAATGCCAGTGATACTACCTTCAACCAGGCAAAGACTTCTTTCATTGTCTATTTGGGTTTAGCTTAAGATGCTTTTCTAGCTTGACACTTTCAGAAAGATAAGAGGGCTTTAGTTGATGCTGGGTATTTAGCAGCTGTTGTTGCAGCTGATCAAGTCTTTAGTTGAGCAGTTACAAGGATGCTCTGAGCAAGGTTTCTTCCATATTTTCTGACAAAATTATCCACAGACATATAGTACTTACTACTTTGAAAGTTCCTAAATTTATGCTAAGATCCAGGAAAAGAAGGTGAATACAATTCCTTAGGAATCCAAACAGTGCATTTCTGGAGTGAATGAAAATAGCTCTGCTACGCACTGACTGAAATGCAATGGTCAGATACAAAACGTATTAGAAATGTTTTCCTTGGTTCAACACTGTGAGACGCTGGTGTGTCAAGTGCGTCACGGAAAACAAACACAAGAGCAGCCTATCCTTCCTTCACTATTCACACTGTTACTCCTTTTCCTTTTATACCAAATAACACCTGATGCATTCAGTACCTTTAATAATTTCCTGGCTACCTCTGCAGAGCAATTCTGCAGAGTCAAGAGGAAAACTAAGGGTCAAAGAGAATCCCAAGGGATGTCCTTGGATGTATCAATTGTAATATTCCAGGGCACAGATCTGCTGGATGGATATTTTTTATAACTTTGGTTCCCACTTGAGTTCTGTAAAAGTTCAGCCACTACCTCACTGGACACTCTGCATTAGTTTTAACCCAGTACACTCATCTTAACACATTCTTTCAAATCAAAAATTTAAAACAACAACAAGAAAGCTACAAATTAGGATAAAGCTACCAAGGGAACTGAATTGATGGGATCATATCAGATGATTTTCCATTAGAAATTGTAACCGTCCCAAAATACTGAAAGGTCATGGGTTGCAGCTCGCTAAAAAGTATGTTGTGGTATGCTCCACTGACCATTTTTGAACATCTAAGTGTTCACAGTATGAATGAGTTGCTGTGAATCTAGACACCACTGAGCAGAGGTCACAGGTACTATGTGTTTCCTTTCACATCTGATTCTGTAGGCCATTCTGCATTGTGTGCACCGTGAGATTATTGGACTGACAGGGAGTTCTGCGGAGCAGGCAGATCCTGCAGTGGGGTGTGCTGCATCTGGAGCTGAGGATGAAAGTATACAAGATTGCTGTATGACCACTCTGAACACAGTCTCAAATTTCTGTGGGTTTATTCGCAGTTCTGACCATTCCTTCCCAGTATTTCCCCCCTGCTTTCTGCTTCTTTTCCAACAGGCTGTTTGCAGTCTACTGGAGAGATGCCACAGGTAGGTTTAACCAAATCAGCCTAGGCATCAGAAGCAGCACAGGACTCCTTCAAAGGCAGTCATTCTTTCATTCTTCTTTAGCTCGTGCTGCATAGTTCCACAGTTACATTGCTTCCAGTGCAGTAGTTCCTTTAGCTACCTTATGGGGATAAACTTCTAAATAGCCCAAGATAAACTGAATAGCGGATAGTTCTGGAGCCAATACACCCTTGCCACTGACCAGTGCATGATCCTAAAGGGTCCATCCGTCATCCTAAACTCCACCTGTGATCACTGACTGCTGTGGAGTTCTTGGACATATTAAAGACAGTAACTTAGGCAGAATTTAAGCCTTCTGACCCTGGCCATTGAAGACCCACTGTCCCTTTCCACGAGTTCTTAGCATGCAAAAGGAGGTGGTTCAGGTATACCAGCAATTAATTTTGAATCCCAAGATTGCTTCATTATACAACCAGTTCTGTGTATAGGCCTAAAAATTCTGCATTTTTTCCCAGCTTTAGTGCTTATACAGTATTACTTTGTCAGCTACTGTTTTTTCAGCAATTCCATAATGATATTCTCATTGAAATGAGTTTAACTCTTTATAAATAAGCAAACTCTCTGGAATTAGAGAAAGTTTTCTAATAATGATAGTGAGTAGTTGCTGATCCTATTCATATCCTACGATTCCTTTTCTTCCTATTATGGAAGCAAGCTTTTGGCTCTTGAAGCCAAAAAACATTTATTTTACTTTACATGATTTTAAATTATATTTCATATTCAGTTTTATTTATCTTGCCCAATCTTCTTTCTTATTCAAAACTTGTCATTCTAGTTTCCCACCTTATTTTCTAGACTTCTAATATATCTACAGAAGCACACATATAGTGGGTCAGTTTTCTTTTTTTCTGTGACATTGTTCAGTTACTGCTGGCTGCTCATAACCTCTCTCTACACTCATTAGACTCCAGAATAAGTAATATGATACAAGCTTGTAACAGAAGACAGGTACAAGGCATAAACACTTGACTCAACTTATCAAATAAAATCTACACTCATAATATGTACACACTCAGATCTTCAAAATATCATTTAGGCTCTTCAGTCTCTTCAGGGGTATTCTGTAAGAGCAGTTATCATCACAAAGTAGTACCATGAGCCCTATAAATTAATGCCACTGAAATTCTAAGTAGGCAGTTGGCACACTGAAAAATATTTTATTTTTCCAGAAAAATACATCTTGATATCAGTCTCTACCCAAGGCCTTCATGCACCATAAACATTTTAAACAGATATTCCTGCCAAACTATCTAGTATCTGAATGTTAAGTATCTGTTACCTCCCCTGTGTGCTCAGAAACACTGAAGTAAAGGGTGCAGTTTATATGTAAAAATGATCTCAAATATTTCTTACAGGTTAGGACATGGAGTGCACAGGGCACAACCCTGTATTGAGGTCATAGGGTAGGGGTGTGAGCAGAAGATACAAACCAAGAAGGTGCATTCTGCTGCTTGCACTCTTGTACACGTGCGCTTGGCACCAAGTGGTTTGTGCTTGGCTCACCAATGAATAGAGGAGGTTGAAGCAATGGGAGGCAGGAAACCTGCATTGCCCAGCCAGCTGCCATCCCCAGCATACAGCTCAGCCCAAACAGAACTGAAACCTTTGGCCCCTCTCTCCTTCCCTTTCCCTCAGATTGGGATGTCTCAAAGTAAATGGTTTCCAAGTTAAAAAAAAAAAAAAAAAAGTGATAATTTGGACTGAGGGCTGCGGAGAGAGAGATGAACATCAGATCAGAACAAGAAAAAAAAAGGCAGATGGAGTTCTTTTCGTATTTCTCGTGCTTCACAGGCTATTTTCCCCATAGAGATCTTCTCCTCATATCTGAGAACATTTTTGCCAGAAGAAATAGATGGAGTTTCTGTAAACTCACTAGTTTAGTTTTCTATAAGATGCCATCTTATTGTCAGCTGTTGTTCCTGCCTCTGGTGCCATTTAACTACAGAAAACACTACCTGCCCTACTCCTACTACCAAACTAAAGTTCAATTCCACTCTTTAGTGGATGACTTCATAATCATGACTTCAGGAATTAGCCTGGTTTACTGCACATCACAAAGGGAAAAATGCAAAATAGCTTTAGAAATTATCACTATTATTTATATTCTTACTTTGCTAGTCAAACTGCAGAATTCAAAGAGTAAATCCCTTCCCATTCCTCTGTCTTTCCCAAATAGTATTTAAAGATGAAGTACATCTTATTTCTAGATTCCAGTATCTGGGCTGCCCTCTGGAAATACTAGTCTTCAAAACTGGAAAGAAAAAGTTGAAGAGGAGGGCATTAAGTGTTCAAATATCAAGAGCTGAAATACAAAGGAGAGCTGAAATACAAATTTAGAGGCCTAAAATTATTTTTTGGATTTGACAAATCTCTTTCTTTCTTTCTTAAAAAAGGTGAAATAGTTTCCCCAGAACATTTTGATGCAATGGCTACAGAATCCAGCCTCTCAGAGACCTAGGAGAAATAATCCTTTTCTTGCAATGGTACAATTTCATAATGATCAGGAAAAAATACAGGATCTTTTTTGGGGTTTTGGTCCAAATTCATGTCAGAGTTACATTACTGATAACATACTGAGACAGTCTGGGAAAAAGCTGCTTTCAAATGGTGCTGTGAAAAAAATTAGGTTGATACACTAATATCTTGAAAAGTATAAACAACATTTACAACACTGCTTAGCCCTCAGTCTTCTTTTTCCCGGCAGGAAACATGTGATCCTATGTTCCAATGAGAGGTTCATTTTAGATAGAATCTTAGCCTTAAATATATTTTGTTAGTGCTCTTATTTATCATTCAATGAAAACTATTAAAATATGTGTCTGTGGTGTACTGTGTAAAACAGCCTGTTGTACTTTTAAAAGTTGGTGAAGGGTTGGGGTTTGGGGGTGGGGGGAAGGGGTTGGTTTGTTTGTTTGCTTGTTCATGTCTTTGCTTTTTTTGATTATTGCCTAAATGCACGTTTTTCTGACTGATTTACCAAGCAGGAGAGAAATTTGTATCATTCACACATTTTTGTTTACCTAAAATAAAGTGATTTCAAAATAACTGCAGAAACAAGAGGGAAACTATTCAGGTGACAATGGCAGAAATTTAGGCAGTGACAGAGTGGGTTGAAATCTGTGCAGATAGAGCTGTTTCTTCAGACTTCGCATTGCTATTGGTCCTTGATAGCCCAGGTAGATCATATTTAAAGAAAAGGAGAAATAGAAGCCCTTCTGCCAGGGGAAGTCAGTTAGTCCATCATTTTGTGAAACAGATCAAAGGAAATTCTTCTGCCTTTTCTAGCAATATGCATAGGTATAGAATACAACATGTGAAATCAATTACATACTCATAAAAATCTACCCATTGTCCGTTACCAGATGTTTCAAATAGCTAATAAGAACTGTTTATGAGAACTCAGACATCCTGAAGAATTTCAATGTTCCTGTTTTAAGGTTTCTGTTAAGAGGTAGTTGTAAGCAAGGCATGGGATGCTTGTCCCGATTTCAGAAAAACTGCAGTGTTACCCCATTCTCAAAGCAAAATAGCCATTCACCAAGAGCAGCACATGTTCCTCGGGATAAATCGAGGCCAAGTCAGTCATCTCCCTGGGATACTGCCCACTGATCTCTCAAATGTACCCTGTCTTTGTTTATCTGTCATGCTGTAATGCACTCCTTTCTTTATGCTGTTAGCTTTAACGTGATCCCCGTGTGACACTAGAAGATAGCAGATAGAGATAAAAGAATACAAAAGTTAGAGATTTGGTTTTCATTATACAAAAAAATGCCACTAAAATCTCACAGTTCATTCCATCGTTTTTTGACTATTGTATCTACCTTCCCAAGATCTTCCATAGGAGTTTCCACAGCAATGTTTTAAATAAGGGTATGAATCATAGCAATTTCCCTACCTAAGTTTCTTAATTACCAGTTGATTCTAAATATAAAGTCTCAAAATCAGCTTCTATCTGGAGGGAATAACAGCATCTGTGCATTCACGAAGGAAGTGTGCTCTGATGTCTGCTGTTGACAAGCCACTTACATGCAAACACTGTGATTTTTGTCTCAGTCTTTTCCTTTGTTAAGTCCCAATTTCCTGTTACAGTCTGGGACTGAATTGATTACATTTTCCCCCATCTGAGTTTATAAACACATTGTAAACAGGTGAAACAAATCACTTAGGATGATTAAAGGCTTCCAACTCTATCTCCAAATGTGCATTTGTAGGATCCAGTTATGAACATCATTTTGTTCTAATAACATCTTGTTTATTTTTGCCACAATTTTCTAAATTATGTGTTAAAGATGAAAGATGTTTCTGACTGTACTAGTCAGTGTCTGCTGTTCTACAAAAAGATAAATTAGTGGTGTTTTTATCTTTTCTACCGTTAGGACCATAATACACAAACTTCAGAAACTTTACCAGTTATTTTGACTCTTGTTACTTGCAAACTGTAACAGAGCTACAAGATTATGCTGCCATTATAACCACTGGCTTAAAGAGTTTATAAATGTAATTCAAAAGTCTCTATTATCGTTTCAGAGAAAACAGATTTTCTTGATTTGATGAACGCAAGAAATCAGTACCAAACAGTATATTGTAGACTCTACACAAACAGAGCAGTTCAGAAGGGAACTAGATCTATTCTCACCCCAGCTGATAGGAAGAGTGGTGCAGCAACCACACCATGATGCACCAGTCATTATATCATGCAGCCTGACTAATTTCTCATTAAGTTCAGTGGAAAGACTCTTGCTGAATTCAGTAGTAATTAGTAAGGGACAAAGACTAGCACAAGCCAAACCTGGAAGAAAAGCAACGACAGTGGCATATTGTATGGTCACAGCAAACAAAATCATGTGCTAAAATTTCTAATGATGAAACTAAAGTGCTACCTAAAAATGTTTTAGACTCATACAAAGAAGAACATGGTATTGAACAACCCACATTCTTCAAAGTGTTGGCTTGAGTCTCTACCTACACATATTCCCATCCCTACATTTCTAAATGTGCATATTCCATCTTATAATTATCTTCAAGGTCTGAATGTTTATGTTGGGTAGAGTAATAATGATTTCTGCTTATGATAAATTAGCATAATGAGTTAATTCCTTTCAGCAATATGTATTTTACATTCAGCATCCCTGCTTTATGGTGTGGAACAAGCTATTTGTGGCATTACCAGCAGCTCCCAATGGAGTGAGAAAGCATTAGAAGTCTGATCTTTAAACCAAACAGCCTCAGTGCAAGTTCAGAGCCCTTTATTTAACAGGGGGTCCCACTGCTCCAGCCTGGTGATGAGCTGAACAGTAGATGTCCAAAGGCTGCAAAGCAAATTGGAACAACACCCCACTGAAAAAATGTCTGTGTGGCTACAGACCATTTTCCAATGGTATTAAAACCCTTCAGTTGCTTTTAGCCATTAGAAATCCTTCTTCAGCTCAAATGCCTACCATCTTCTGCTCTCCTTAGAGATGAGGTGTGGAGAGGTCCAAGGTCTGTGCATAAATATCACAGAACATGGCAGACCTAGGTGGGCCTCTGCACTTGTCCCTGTCTTTAGAAGGACTGCCTAATTTTGGGCACCACAATATAAAAAAGACATCAAGCTCTTAGAGAGCATCCAAAGGATGTCCACAAGGATGATTAAGGGTCTGGAGGGAAAGACTTACAAGGGGTAGCTGAGGGGAGACCTCATGACAGTCTTCAACATCCTTACAAGGGAAAGCAGAGGGGCAGGCACTTTTCTGTCTCACGTCCGGTGACATGGCTCAAGGAAATGGCATGAAGCTGAGTCAGGGGAGGTTAGTTTTGATAGCAGGAAAAGATTTTCCACCCAGAGGGCAGTTGGGCACTGAAACAGGCTCCCCAGGGAAGTGGTTACAGCACCAAGGCTCTCTGAGTTCAAGAAGTGTTTGGAGAATGCTCTGAGGTACATAATGGGACTCTTGGGGATGTCTTGGACAGGGCTAAGGGTTGTACTCGATGATCCTGATGGGTCCCTTCCAACTTGGGGTATTCTGCTATTCTATGATGAAGCTCAGACCATTTCAAAGAACAATGGAGAAGGAGAACAGTCATTAAGACAGATGACATCAGAGCATTGAGAAGTCCTGCTGTTCCCCCTGCATACAGTTTATGGTTGGCTGATCACAGAGAGAATAGCTCTTTGGGGGTTCTTTCCCATAAACCTGCAGAGGCAGAAGCGCTTGCCAACACAGAGTCCCACTATCATAACATTTTGTTTTTACACCAGTTCTACCTAGCTTGGAATCTATTGTACACTAGGGTTGATTTCTGTCATATGTCTTCTGCCATTTCATCACCCCAGTTTCCTTTCTTATTCTCTCCTCTCTCAACAAAATTTCTATATGCTATTATTCCACAGTTCTCCTTTCTCCTTTTTCTCATTTCACTTCTATTTTTGCATTCAGCAAACTGTTCCCCGGTGTCAGTTCTTTTGCTTTTGCTCTAGATCCCATATCTCGTTCTTCCTTTTATTCCTGGCCTACTCAGAGACTCCTCTTTTTTCTACATCATGTTCAGCATCCTTCAGTGCACAGTGCAGACAGCATATCTGCTCTTTGTAACTGTCACTGGCACTTTGCCATCCATAATATATGTAAGGATGCCAAACAGAGTAAAAAAATGAACCCTAATGGCAGAGCTACGCCATGGGTAATTGTAATACATGAGGGCAATATACTGCATCATACATATATATCCTACATCTAGACTCCTCACCTCATTGATTTTTTGAGCAATACCTAAGTATGGAACCTCCAGCCTGTGTTAGCAGGGACTCTCACTGCTGACAGAAACACTCTAGCTGACTGGACAGAGATCAAAGACAAGAGTCAACTAAAAAATTAGCTACTGCTACTGCAGATTGAGGCTAAAGAGATACAGACAAACAACTTAGGAACCTGTAACGAAAGGATAACATTCCCAGCAAACAAAATTATAGGCAGAAGCAGCTGTATCTCCTTTCAAATGACAGCTAACAATGCAGGAAGGACTTAGTTCTTTTGGGGGGCTTCTCTTGGCTACAGAAATTAACATCCAGAGTTATTTCAAGTACAGAGGTGGTTTTTAACCTGCAACTGAGTCATTGCACATTTTCTACTACCCTTAGTTGTGGCAATAATGGCTTCTCCAAGAAAATGCTACCAAACTGATACAACAAATCTGAGTGAATGTAGCAATTGTTACAAAGCAATATCTCACTATGTTAATTAAGCAATTTTGCTTCTAAGAAAAGCCACTTAGAGACCAAGTTAGATACTTCATTGTAATTGCTAGTGTACTGGCAAGGTAGAATAACTTAGATCTGTTGTCAAAGGCTCTGTAATAGAGGGCTGTCAATATTCTGTTCAGCTAAACCTAGTCTGCACAAAGGTATTATTGAGGGAATGGTCAAGGTTCCTCCACTTCCTTCCCATCTTGTTTGTTAGAATGACTATCTGCTACATTTTGTAATCAATCTTGTGCAAAAGCTAGGCTGTTGGCTTATCACTCAAATTCATAGTAGAAAGATGAATAGCCTCCTTTTCATCTGATCCTTGTCCTTTGACTTACCTTACTCAGCCAATTGTTAAAATTTCCATCACTACAGCTGTATGAGTCATTTCACACAAACAATCCATGTCTTTAAAGGGCAGACAACAGACAGGGAGATAAAACAACTGAATTTTATCTTAGGCAACACAAACTGGAAGTAAGAATAATATAGCTGGGAATAAGAATAATGTGAATGTAACAGAAATCTGAAAATAGCACATAAAATAATGGCAATGTACAATCTGAAGAAAACTAGTAATTTGAAGGAATAATTGCAGGCTAGAAGGAGATGCCTCAAGAGTCCCACAAGCATGTGAAAATGATGAATTTTTTTATGTTTATAACCTGCTACAGGTAAAGATCATCAAGCATTTGTGCAGTATCTGGTAGTCCACACAAAAGTCAGCCCAATTTGAAAGACAGGGCTCATGACTACAAACTTCAGTTCATTACCAGGTTGTACTTTTGTACTTACTCTTTGGAGGGGAAGGGAGCTAGGTAGTAGAGGGCTACAATCCAACTGATGTATATTTTCATGAGAACTGCTGGTCTCTCAGGACAAGACACCCAGCACTCGAATAAAACTATTTAATAACTAGTATGTAATACCAAAAGCACCAGTTTAGCTGAAAAAAAAAAAAAAAAAAAAAAAAAAAAAAAAAAAAAAAAAAAAAAAAAAAAAAAA
>NW_020956970.1:0-4940 GCF_003031625.1 Empidonax traillii
ATTTTGGAGGTTCAGGGGAGGTGTGGGGTGCACACCTGGGATTTGGGGTGCAGGGCTTAGTGTGGGGGTGCAGATCTTGGGCTCGGCTTAAGCGGCGAGGCCTGGGTGTTAGACCTGGGATTTGGGGGTGCAGGGGAGGCACGAGGAGCAGAAGTGGGACTTGGGCTGCAGGGAGGGATTTGGGGTGCAGGGAGTTATTTGGGGTGCAGGAAGGGATTTTTTGGGGGCAGCCCTGAGGGTGCGGGGTGGGGGGAGGGGAAGATTTGGGGTACAGGGGATGATTTGGGGGTGCAGGAGATGATTTGGGGCAGAGCCCTGGGGACACAGGGGGTGATTTGGGTCCCAGCCCTGGGGCTGCAGGTGGAAGATTTGGGGGTGCAGGGGGGGGCAATTTTGGGGCCCAGCCCTGGGGCTGGCCCGCCCCTCCCACTCGTCCCGCCCCGTCCAGGTGTCCCCACGTGGCAGGTCTGGCCCCGGGCCGGTGTCACCGCCGCTGTCCCCAGTTTCCAGTCCCTGCAGCTGGGCCACGTCAGAGCCCAACCCGCCCCTCCCTCTCCCCCTTCTGCCAGAAACACCCAAAAACCGCCCCCAAAACGATCCCCCCCGTGTCCTCCCCCCACCTTCCCGCAGGGACGGGGCCATGACGGAGGTGACCAAGCGCATCCTGGTCACGGGGGGCACCGGCCTGGTGGGCAAGGCCATCGAGAAGGTGGTGGCAGATGGGGAGGGGCGGCCGGACGAGCGCTGGATCTTCGTGTCCTCCCGGGACGCCGACCTGACGTGAGTCGGGATTCCCCCTCGGGATCTCCCCGCGAGCCGCTCTGCTGAACCCCGAAATTTCCCCATCCCAGGACTGAGTTTTTTCTTGTAAACACCCCAATCTGCCACTGAACCCCGAAATTTACCCATCCCAGGGTTGGGTTTTGCCTTGGAAATCCCCCAATCTGACACTGAACCCCAAAATATCACCATCCCAGGGTTGGGTTTTGCCTTGGAAACCCACCCCTATCTGCCACTGAACCCCAAAATTTCTCCTCCCAGGACTGAGTTTTTCATTGCAAGGGCCCCAATCTGCTCTGTTGACCCCACTGAATCCCAAAATATCCCATCCCAGCATACAGATTTTCCTTGGAATCGCCACAATCTGCTCTGTTGACCCCCTCCCCCCCCCAAAACCTCCAAATCTCCCATCCCAGGACTGGGTTTTTCCTTGCAATCCCCACAATCTGCTCTGTTGACCTCACTGAACCCCAAAGTTTCCCATCCCAGGATTGATTTTTTTTTTCTTGTAAACACCCCAATCTGCCATCGAACCCCCAAGGTTTCCCATCCCAGGATTGGGTTTTCCATTGGAACCCCCTCAGTGTGCCACAGACCCCTGAAATCTCTCCTCCCACGACTGACTTCTTCCTTGGAAAGGCCTCAATCTGCTCTGCTGTCCCCTAACAGAACCCCAAAACATCCCATCCCACAATTGGGTTTTTCCTTGAAAAAAGCCCAATCCGCCACCGAACGCCAAAATTTCCCATCCCAGGATTGGGTTTTTCCTTGGAAACGCCCCAAACCTGCTCTGTTGACCTCAGCGAATCCCAAAATCCCCCATTCCAGGAGCAGCTCCGAGACCAAGGCCCTGTTTGAGAGGCACAGGCCCACCCACGTCATCCACTTGGCCGCCATGGTCGGGGGCCTCTTCAAGAACATCCGCTCCAACCTGGATTTCTGGGTGAGCACATGGAAAACCGGCTCTGGGTGGATGGGGGGGGGGGTTCCCTGGGGATGTGGGGATGCAGGGATATGGGGGCTGGTCCTGCTTCCAGAGCCAAGAGCTCCAGGGGTTCCAGGAGTTGTTAACGAGTCGTCGCTCGGCGGGCGAAGGGATTTTGGGGAATGCCCATCCCACAGTCCCGACAAAACCCTCCTTTCCCAGAGGACCAACATCCACATCAACGACAACGTCCTGCACTCGGCCCACGAGATGGGGGTGGAGAAGGTGGTCTCCTGCCTCTCCACCTGCATCTTCCCGGACAAGACCACCTATCCCATCGACGAGACCATGGTGAGCGCTCCCATCCCCTCCCCGCGGCATTCCAGGGAATTCCCTGCCTGACTCTCCGCTCCCCCCTGTGTTCCCAGATCCACAACGGGCCCCCCCACAGCTCCAACTTCGGCTACTCCTACGCCAAGAGGATGATTGACATCCAGAATAGGTGAGGATGGGGACACACACACAGGAGACCCTTCCCAGGGTGGGAGCCCCCCTTGGTTATCGGGTGATGGGAATCCCCGTGGGAGGATGAGGAGGGTGGATGAGGAAGGAGGGTCGTGCAAAGCTGGCACAGGGTGTCCAGGGAAGTGTTCCGAGGTCAGGTTGGATGGGCCTTGCAGCAAATGGGATAGTGGGAGGTGTCTCCTTGCTCGGTGGTTGGGTGAGATGACCTGGAAGAGTCCCTTCCAACCCAACCCATTCCATGATTCTATGCCTGAAATCCATTCCCAGATCCCTACACCCATCCCGTGATCCTGTGACCAAAATCTGTCCCCAAATCCTCAAGACCATCCCATGATTTTACAACCAAAATCCAGTCCCAATCCCCAAACTCGCCCCATGGTTCTGGGAACAAAATCCATTCCCAAATCCCCAAACCCATCCCATGATGCTATGGCCAAAATCCAGTCCCATTCCCAATCCCATCCCATGACTCCATGACCAAAATCCATTCCCAAATCCATCCCATGATTCTGTGACCAAAATCTGTCCCCAAATCCTCAAGCCCATCCCATGATTTTACAACCAAAATCCATTCCCAATCCCCAAATCCATCCCGTGATTCTGACCAAAATTCCCAAATGCATCCCATGACTCCATGACCAAAATCCATCCCAAATCCCATCCCGTGATTTTTAGGACCAAAATCCATTCCCAGTCCCCCACAAACCCCAGGATTCTGCGACCAAAATTGACCAATCTGTGACCCGTGGGATTCCCGGGATTTAAACGGCGCCGGGGTGGAAGTTGGGGGGATACCTGGGATCAGCAGGTGGAGGTGCAGCTGGTTGGGCTCTTCTGGGGCCATCCCAGTCCTTGAGACCCCCATCCCTGCTCCCATCCAGGGGTTATTCGGAGCAGCACGGCCGGCGCTTCACCGCTGTCATCCCCACCAACGTCTTCGGGCCACACGACAACTTCAACATCGAGGACGGCCACGTCCTGCCAGGCCTCATCCACAAGGTCTACCTGGCCAAACGTGAGCCTGGCAGGACTCCTGGGGTTTGTTTTTTTTTTTGGGGGGGGAGAGGTTTCCTCCTCCCCACCTGCTCCTTGAGGTGGTGATGGACACGCTCCTTCCTCCTGCAGAGTCCGGCTCCGCCCTGACCGTGTGGGGAACGGGAAAGCCCAGGAGACAGTTCATCTACTCCCTGGTGTGTGGGGCTTTGGGGAGCTGGGAATGGGGCTGGAAAGGCTGGAATGAGACCCCAGAGGGGGCTGAGTCCTCTTGGTTTGTCCTGGGCCATCCTCAGGGTTGGGTTCCCTTGGGATGGGAGGGCAAGCGCAGAAAACAATTCATCTACTACTCCCTGGGGTGTGGGGCTTTGGGAAGCTGGGAATGGGGCTGGGAAGGCTGGAATGGGTCCCAGAGGGGGCTGAGCCTGCCTGGGCCATCCATGGGATTGGGTTCCCTTGGGATGAGAGGGCAAGCCCAGGAAACAATTCATCTACTACTCCCTGGGGTGTGGGGCTTTGGGAAGCTGGGAATGGGGCTGGCAGGGCTGGAATGGGTCCCAGAGGGGGCTGAGCCTACCTGGCTTGTCCTGGGTCGGGTTCCTCGGGATGGGAATGCTGGGAACAGCAATGACCCCCTCAAGGGTCACGTGCTCTCCCACAGGACCTGGCCCGGCTCTTCCTGTGGGTCCTGCGGGAATACGACGAGGTGGAGCCCATCATTTTGTCAGGTGAGCCCCCCCAGCCTCCCCTCCCACTCCATCCATCCCCTCTCCACGAGGGAACAGCCACGATCCCGCCCTTCTCCGCAGTGGGAGAAGAAGATGAGGTGTCCATCCGGGAGGCGGCAGAGGCCGTGGCCGAGGCCATGGATTTCAGGGGAGAGCTGGTTGTATCCTTCACCTGGGGGACATCCCGTGCTCCAGAGCATTCCACCAGGATGTGGAGGGGTGGGGGGGAAAACCAACCCCAGTTTTCCCTCCTTAATCCCTCCCGCCCCAGTTTGACCCCACCAAGGCCGACGGGCAGTTCAAGAAGACGGCCAGTAATGCCAAACTGCGGCGGTACCTGCCCGGCTTCCAGTTCACTCCCTTCAGGAAAGGTGAGCTCCTACCTCATCTGGGTGCTCCATCCTTCGGGATGAGGGACCAGGGTGGTGAAACGCTGGCTCAGGGTGTCGAGGGAAGTGTTCCGAGGTCAGGTTGGATGGGCCTCGGAGCAACTGGGATAGTGGGAGGTGTCTCCTCGCTCGGTGGTTGGGTGAGATGACCTGGAAGAGTTCCTTTCCAAACCCAACCCATTCCATGATTCTATGCCTGAAATCCATTCCCAAATCCCCAAATCAGTCCCATGATCCTGTGACCAAAATCTGTCCCCAAATCCTCAAGACCATCCCATGATTTTACAACCAAAATCCAGTCCCAATCCCCAAACTCGCCCCACGATTCTGGGAACAAAATCCATTCCCAAATCCCCAAACCCATCCCATGATGCTATGGCCAAAATTCAGTCCCATTCCCAATCCCATCCCGTGATTCCATGACCAAAATCCATTCCCAAATCCATCCCATGATTCTGTGGCCAAAATCTGTCCCCAAATCCTCAAGCCTATCCCATGATTTTACAACCAAAATCCATTCCTAATCCCCAAATCCATCCCATGATTCCATGACCAAAATCCATTCCCAAATCCCATCCCGTTATTTTAGGACCAAAATCC
>NW_020956970.1:6401-11429 GCF_003031625.1 Empidonax traillii
CACCTCTCTCCCTCCCCAGCCGTGAAGGAAACCTGTGCCTGGTTCGACGCCAACTACGCCGACGCCAGGAAGTGACGGCCCCGGCATCGCCGGGATCCTCCTCTTCCAACTCAGGGTTGTCCTTTGCTGGGGCAGAGGACGGGGCTGAGGGGGGGTGACAGGGACAATTCCAAAGGAAAAAAAAAAAAACAAAACAAAACAGGGAGCCCAGGGAGCAGCTCCCACATTCCTGCCCCGTGCCGGGAGCGGCGCGGGACGCCTGGGGCAGGGAGGGGCAGGAAGGTCGGGGCATCCCAAAGGGATCCCGAATTAGAGGGTAGGAAGGAGCCACCGTGGTGGTGGTGGTGGCCGAGAGGCTGGTGAGCTGTTAATGAGCTGTGTTAATTACCTGTAATTAGGCCTTAGTAACGGGAAGGGGATCGGGATTCCACGACACAAGGGACGGCAGCTGGGGATTCGCTGCTGGCTCGTGGCACGTGGGGATGATCCCACGGGATAAGGGGGGCAAGAGTGGGGAAAGACTCCAGCTGGAAACGTGGCGTTTATTAAAATATATGCAAATCACCAAATATATGCAAATAACCTAAAAATTGGTGGGATGAGGAGCCTCTGCCCCCCACCCCCATCCAACAGCATCCATGAGTTCTCTGCCAGGGTCCCCAAAAAAATGGGGATCAAACCCCTCAGGGAGGAGGTGGAGGGTCAAAAGCAGGGCATGAACCCGTGGCCGAGCTGCTGCCGGAGGCGTGGATGTGGCACAAATCCTTCCCGGGAATTCCTTTCTTCCGGCATCGCTGCCCGGCCCTGGTGAGCGCCCGGCACAGGGAACGCGGGGACAACGGGGACCTGCAGAGGAGATGCCCGTAAGGACCCCCAGGAGGCCACCAGGCACGCTGAGGTGACACCAAGCCCTGGGAAGGGACGGCCTGGGTGGTCGGAGCTCACGTGGTGGCCCTCGGGATGAAGGGTTTGGGCTCCCGGCGCTTCCCGGTGTCCGTGAGCGGCTCCGGCATCGCCTGGTGGGGAAGAAGGGGTTAAGGAGTCCCTTCCGATCCATCCTGTGATTCTGTGGCCAAAATCCATTCCCAAATCCCAAATCCATCCCGTGATTCCCTGACCAAAATCCATTCCCAAATCCATCCCAGGATTCCCTGACCAAAATCCATTCCCAAATCCATCCCAGGATTCCCTGAACAAAATCCATTCCCAAATCCATCCCAGGATTCCCTGACCAAAATCCATTCCCAAATCCATCCCGTGATTCCCTGACCAAAATCCATTCCCAAATCCATCCCATGATTCCCTGACCAAAACCCACTCCCAAATCCCCGAACCCACCCCATGATTTCACAACCAAAATCCATTCCCCAATCCCATCCCACGATTCCATGACCAAAACCCCTTCCCAAAGAGCAGGTTTTTGGGGGGGGACAACCCCACCCTGGGGCCATCCCATGGGGCACTCACCCCACCCGAGCTCTGCCTCATCTTGTGGCCACCAGGAATGGGTGACTCCCATCCCACGGAGCCAGGAACGTCCTCGGCCACCTCCTGGGGCTGCTCCGGGTTCGAGGGCTCTGGAAGAACATGGAGACACCCCCCCAGTGCTCCTGGCAGAGCTTGGGGACGCTCTGGGATGACAGATGTCCCAGCGTGGATGGGAACACGCCAGGGATCACCACAACCTCCCGCTCCAGAGCGGTCACCTCGCACGCAGCTCATCTGCAGCCTGTCCAGCTCCTCCTGCAGCAGCTCCAGGTCGCATTCCCTGTGTGGGAAGATGGAAAATCAGCTCCTGGGTCACCGCCACGACGGTCCACGAGCAGCTCTCCGGCCTCTCCAACCCCTTCTCCGAGCAGGAACAGGGCAGGGAGCTGGCAGGAGGTGCCCCAAATCCGTAGGAAAGCCACCAAGATGTCCATCAAGATGTTTGTCCTGTCCCTTCCTGGGGACTTCTACCAGGTGGCTCCAGGATGGAACATCCAGGAGGGGACACCAAGGATGGAATATCCTGGAGGGGACATCCAGGAGGGGACATCCAAGCAGAAATAGGTGCCCAAAATCCATTGGAAAGCCATCAAGATGTCCCTTCTTGGGAACTTCTGCCAGGTGGCTCCAGGATGGGACACCCAGGATGGGACACCGAGGGTGGGAAATGTGAGCAGAAACAGGGCAGGGAGCTGGGATGAGGTGCCCAAAATCCATAGGAAAACCAC
This sequence comes from Empidonax traillii, assembly GCF_003031625.1. Lineage (NCBI taxonomy): Eukaryota > Metazoa > Chordata > Aves > Passeriformes > Tyrannidae > Empidonax > Empidonax traillii. The sequence goes on from NW_020956970.1 coordinate 8,618, forward strand.
CAAGATGTTTGTCCTGTCCCTTCCTGGGAACTTCTACCAGGTGGCTCCAGGATGGGACACCCAGGATGGGACACCCAGGATGGGACACCAAGGGTGGGATATCCAGGATGGGACACCAAGGGTGAGACACCAAGGGTGAGACACCAAGGGTGGGATATCCAGGATGGGACACCCAGGATGGGCCCCACCAGCTCCCAAGGGTGCCACGCCCACCCCCTCAACCCACTCCTACCTCTCCGGGGTGGAGGTGAGCCGGTGATGGCCTTTTTCCCGGGAAAACCCCGGCCGGATCCCTCTGGATGCCACCAGCCACCGTCCTGGAGGAACACAGGGTGGTGGGAGGAGGGCAGAGCACCCCCAGGGTGGGGTGTCCCCAGCCAGGAGCCCCCACAGCTGTCCCCACCTGCCACAGCAAGGACCAGGAGGGCGGAGAGCTCCGGCATTCCGAGGGCGCTGGAAACCAGGACGAGGAGCAGGAGGATCACCCGGAGCGGCGCCGGCACCAGGAGAAGAACCAGCAGCGCCGAGAAGGAGCCGTGTGGGACGAGGGTGGAGGTGGCACCCGGGCTCTGACCTGTGGGATTGGGTGGAAAAGCCTGGGATTGGCACCCACCAGCTCCGATCCGCGCTCCAGCCCCTTTTCCCGCTCACCATCCGGGCTGGGAACGGCCTGGAGGTGCTCCAGGTGGTTTTCCAGCCGGCTCCGCGCGTCCTCCAAGGCCTCCAGCATCAGCTCCAGGCTCTGGTTGAGCCTCTGCAGCTTCTCCATCACCTGCTGGAGGAGCAGGTCATTCCCTGAGTCTGGGAAAGAGGGATACGGCGGTGGGATGAGCCCTGGGAAAGTGGGAAAAGCCGGGAATGGGGTTTGCCGCGTCCCCACCTCGCCGGGGATGAACATCCCGAGGTCTTTCCTGCTCCTGGTGGAGGTGGGATGGGACAACCCGGTGTCCTTCCCGGAGCCCTGCGGCCCCCTGGCTGCTCCCATTCCCTGGGGAGGAGGGAAAAGAGGTTGGATCAATCCCAAGGTGGGATATGGGGATGTCTCAGTGTCCTTGGATCAATCCCAAGGTGGGATATGGGGATGTCTCAGTGTCCTTGGATCAATCCCAAGGTGGGATATGGGGATGTCTCAGCATCCTTGGATCAATCCCAAGGTGGGATATGGGGATGTCTCAGCGTCCTTGGATCAATCCCAAACCCAGGGAGATGTCTCAGCATCCTTGGATCGATCCCAAGGAGGGACAGGGAGATTCTGAACATCCTTGGATCAATCCCAAACCCAGGGGGATGTCTCAGCATCCTTGGATGGATCCCAGGGTGGGATATCGGGATGTCTCAGGATCCTTGGATGGATCCCAAGGTGGGATATGGGGATTCTGAACATTCCTGGATCAATCCCAAACCCAGGGGGATGTCTCACATCCTTGGATCCATCCCAAGGTGGGGGATGTCTCAGCATTCCAGAGCCAACTCGTACCCATCCGCTGGGCGACGTCCTCCAGGACCACGGGGGTCTCATCCAGCGCCACCAACCTCATCCAGGTCTCCCACAGCTCCTCCTGTGGGGAATATTTGGGATGGTGGTGACGGGGGTTGGCCCTAAAGTCCCCCACAAATCCCACCCTCCCCCCCATGGAGGTGCCCACAGACACCCCAAAACGAGCCCTGAGCCCCCTGGGGTGCTCCCAGTGCAGGGTGGGGGGTCCTGAGGGGGGGGGGGGGGGAGTTTGGGGTGAAAAGGTTGAAAAAAAACCTGAGAACCCTCCAGAACTTGACCTTCACCCCCAAAAAAACCACCCCCACACCGAGCAAGGTGGTGCCTGGGGTGGGGGATCCCATGGACCCCAAATTCCCAGCCCTGGTTGTCACCTGGGGTGTCTTGAGGGGGGTCCCCACCTTCTCAGGGGGGGCAGCGAGGCCCAGCCCCCCCAAAATCCCGGCACAGAGGAACAGCAGAGCCTGGGAATTCCAGGGCAGCATCCTGGGAATGTGGGGGGGGGGTCCTGTGGGGAGAAAGTTGGGAGAAGCCCCTCAGATTCCTGGACAAATTTGGGGACTCCCCATCCCAAATTTGGGGGACCCACCCCATTGAGGGGACACCCCCTCATCGTCCCAGGGGTGCTGATGGGGGTCCCATGGGGAGAAGGTGATCGGAACCCCCTCCAAATCGATGGACAAATTTGGGGACTCCCCACCCCAAATTTGGGGCACCCGCCCCACTGAGGGGACGCCCCACAGTCCCAGGGGTGCCCACGGGGGTCCCGTGGGGAAAAGAGGGTGAGAAACACCCCCCACGCCCACGCCAAAATTGTGGGACCCCCGTCCTAAATTTGAGGGGCCCCCCCATAGTCCCAGGGGTGCTCATGGGGGTCCCGTGGGGAGAAGAGGGCGGGAACCCCCCCCCACCCCTACGGCCAAATTTGGTGGGTCCACCCCCACGAGGAGATTCCCATCCCCCCGTTATTCCCAGATGTCCCGAGGGGGGAGGAAAGGGGGGGTCGGGATATATCGCGACATGTCGGGAACCCCCTCAGTATCACCCCCAACGAACCACGTGGCGCCCGCGCGCCTGCGCAGATCGGCCCCTCCGCTGGGCCACGCCCCTTAAAGGCGGCTCCGCCAATAGGAGGGAGGGGTGGGGGTGGGCGTGGCCATTAAATGGGCGTGTCCCCGCGTGGGCGTGGCCTCTGCGTGGGGGCGTGTCCCGCGCGGGCCGGGGGCGATGGAGGAGCCGCAGCTGTGGGTCGGGTTCGTGGGCGCGGGCAGGATGGCCGGGGGGCTCGCCCGGGGGCTGCTGCAGGCGGGTACGGCC
>NW_020956970.1:15099-24040 GCF_003031625.1 Empidonax traillii
GGGGTGCTGTTTTTTAGGGTGCTGGTTTGGGGGCTGCTGATTTTTGGGATTGCTGGTTTGGGGGTTTCTGGGTTTTGAGGATTGCTGGTTTGGGGATTGCTGATTTTGGGGGTGCTGGTTTTTGGGGTAGCTGTTTTTGAGATTGCTGGTTTTGGAGGTGCTAGTTTTGGGGTTCCTGGGTTTTGGGGGTGCTGGTTTTTACCGTGATGGTTTTGGTGGTGCTGATTTTGGGATTGCTGGTTTGGGGATTGCTGGGTTTGGGGATGTTGGGTTTGAGGTTGCTGCTTTTGGGGGTGCTGGTAATGGGGATGCTGTTTTTGGGGTTGTTGTTTTTTGGATTGCTGGTTTTGGAGGTGCTGGGTTTGGGGTTGCTGATTTTAGGCATGCTGGTTTGGGGGTTGCTGGTTTGGGGGTTCCTGGGTTTTGGGGGTGCTGTTTTTTACTGTACTGGTTTTGGGGGTGCTGGTTAAGGGGTGCTGGTTTGGGGGTTCCTGGGTTTTGGGAGTGTTGGTTTTTGGGGGTGCTGTTTTTTATTGTGCTGGTTTTGGTGGTGCTGATTTTGGGATTGCTGGTTTGGGGCTTCCTGGGTTTTGGGGGTGCTGAATGTAGGGGTGATGGTTTCGGAGGTGCTGATTTTGGGGTTGCTGGTTTTAGGGATGCTGCTTTTGGGGTTGCTGGTTGTGGGGGTGCTGGTTATGGGGAGTGCTGTTTTTGTGGATGCTGGTTTTGGTTTTGCTGATTTTGGGGTTGCTGGTTTTGGGATTGCTGTTTTGGGGGTTGCTGGTTTTAGGGATGCTGGGTTTGGGGTTGCTGGGTGTGGGGGTGCTGTTTTCGGGGCTGTGACACCTCTCCCTGTCCCGTGGGCAGGAGTTGGGGTGCAGGACCACGCACTGCAACCTGGAGGTGGTGCAGAGGAGCACCCTGGTCTTCCTGGCCACCAAACCCCACGTGCTGCCGGGGGTCCTGGAGGAGATCCGTCCTGCCGTGGGCACCCACCACATCGTGGTCTCCCTGGTGGCTGGAGTCACCATCCAGACACTGCAGAGGGTGAGTCTCCTTCTCTCCTTCTCCTTCTCTCCTTGTCCTTGTCCTTCTCCTTGTCCTTGTCCTTCTCCTTCTCCTTCTTCTTCTCCCTCTCCTTCTCTCCATCTCCTTTTCCTACTCCTACTCCTTCTTTCTTCCTCTCCTTCTCTTCTCTTCCTCCTCCTTCTCTTCTTTTCCCTCTTCTCATTTTCTCCATCTCTCCTTCTCCTCCTCTCTTTTTCCTTCTCCTCCTCCTCTCCTTTTTCTTCTCCTTCTCCTTTTCCTCCTCCTCCTCCTTCTTCTCTCTTTCTCCTCTTCTCCTAATTTTCTCCTTCTTTATCTCTCATTCTCCTCTCCTTTTCCTTCTCCTCCTCCTCCTTTTCCTCCTCCTCCTCCTCCTTTTCCTCCTCCTCTACTCCTTTTCTGCTTTTTTCTCTTCTCTTTCTCCTCCTTTTCATCCTCTACTCCTTCTCCTTCTCCTTCTCCTTCTCCTTCTCCTTCTCCTTCTCCTTCTCCTTCTCCTTCTCCTTCTCCTTCTCCTTCTTCTCCTCTCTTCCCTCCTCCTCCTCATGGTCCATTTTCCCCGTGCCCACAGAGATCACACCCGTGTGGCCTTGTCCCCACCCCTCCAGCTCCTTCCCCACCCCTCTCCCTTCTCCCCCCCGCCCCTCTGGGTGACACCCACCGGTGTCAGGGCCCCCATCCCGGGGTTGCCTCCCCCTTTTCTCCCATCCCTCTCTCTCCGCAGCTCCTCCCTCCCTGGACCAAGGTGCTGCGGATCATGCCCAACCTGCCGTGCGTGGTGCAGGCCGGGGCCATGGTCTTCTCCCGGGGCAGCAGCGCCGGCGACAAAGAATCCGCCCTCCTGCAGAACCTGCTGTCGTCCTGCGGGCTCTGCGAGGAGGTCCCCGAGTCCTACATCGACATCCACACCGGCCTGAGCGGCAGCGGCGTGGCCTATGTGAGCTCTGGGCTGGGAATCCCGTCCCGCTGGGATCCGGTGGGCTCCCCTCGATCCCGGCTCGGTCCTGGGGGCTCCCCTCGGTCCCGGCTCAGCTCGGGGAGCTCCCCTCGATCCCGGCTCGGTCCTGGGGTCTCCCCTCGGTCCCGGCTCAGCCCGGTGGGCTCCCCTCGATCCCGGCTCGGTCCGGGGGGCTCCCCTTGATCCCGGCTCGGTCTTGGGAGCTCCCCTCGATCCCGGCTCAGCCCGGGGAGCTCCCCTTGATCCCGGCTCGGTCCTGGGAGCTCCCCTCGGTCCCGGCTCAGCCCGGGGGTCTCCCCTCGGTCCCGGCTCAGCCCGGGGGGCTCCCCTCGATCCCGGCTCAGCCCGGGGGGCTCCCCTCGATCCCGGCTCAGCCCGGGGAGCTCCCCTCGATCCCGGCTCAGCCCGGTGGGCTCCCCTTGATCCCGGCTCGGTCCTGGGAGCTCCCCTCGATCCCGGCTCGGTCCGGTGGGCTCCCCTCGATCCCGGCTCGGTCCTGGGAGCTCCCCTCGGTCCCGGCTCAGCCCGGGGAGCTCCCCTTGATCCCGGCTCAGCCCGGGGAGCTCCCCTCGGTCCCGGCTCAGCCCGGGGAGCTCCCCTCGATCCCGGCTCAGCCCGGGGGGCTCCCCTCGGTCCCGGCTCGGTCCGGGGGGCTCCTCTCGGTCCCAGCTAAGCCCGGGTACCTCTGTTGTGCCCCTCCAGGTGTACCTGTTCGCCGAAGCCTTGGCCGAGGGCGCGGTGAAGATGGGGATGCCCGGAGCCTTGGCCGGCAGGATCGCGGCGCAGACGCTGCTGGTGAGCCGGGAACTACCCCGGGAACATCCCCGGGAACATCCCAAATCACCCCAAATCATCCCAAATCGCTCCTCGCCCGCCTTTCCCGCGCTTCCCACCCGGCCCGCGGCTCCTCAACAGCCGGCAGGGCGAGGGAGGAGGTGCTGGTTGAGGGGTGCTGGTTAAGGGGTGCTGGTTTTGGGGGTGCTGGTTAAGAGGTGTTGGTTTTGAGGGTGTTGGTTAAGGGGTGCTGGTTTGAGGGTGCTGGTTAAGGGGTGTTGGTTTTGGGGGTGCTGGTTTTGGGATTGCTGGTTTTGGGTTTTCTGGTCTTGGGGTGTTTGGTTTTGGGGTTGATGTTTTTTAGGGTGCTGGTTAAGGGGTCCTGGTTTTGGGGTGTCGGTTTTGGGGGTGCTGATTAAGGGGTGCTGTTTTTGGGGTGCTGGTTTCGGGGGTGCTGGTTTTGAGGTGCTGGTTTTGAGGTTGTTGGTTTTTAGGGGTGCTGGTTTTTAGGGTGCTGGTTTGAGGATGCTGGTTTTGGGGTTGCTGGTTTTGGGATTGCTGGTTTGGGTTTTTCTGGTCTTGGGGTGTTTGGTTTTCGAGTTGCTGGGTTTGGGGTGCTGATTTTGAGGTGCTGATTTTGAGGTTGTTGGTTTTGAGGTTGTTGGTTTTGAGGGTGCTGGTTTTGAGGGTGCTGGTTTTGGGATTGCTGGGTTGGGGGTTTCTGGGGTTTGAGGATTGCTGGTTTTGGGGATGCTGATTTTGGGATTGCTGGTTTTGGGGTTGCTGTTTTTTAGGGTGCTGGTTTTGGGGTGCTGGTTTGGGGTTACTGGTTAAGGGGTGCTGTTTTTGGGGTGTTCGTTTTGAGGGTGCTGGTTTTGAGGTGCTGGTTTTGGGGTTGCTGGTTTTGAGGATGCTGATTTTGGGATTGCTGGTTTCAGGTTTTCTGGTCTTGGGGTGTTTGGTTTTGGGGTTCCTGAGTTTTGGAGTTGCTGTTTTTTAGGGTGGCTGGTTTTGAGGGTGCTGGTTTGGAGGTTGCTGGTTGTGGGATTGCTGGGTTTTGAAGGTGCTGATTTGGAGGTTGCTGGTTTTTTAGGGTGCTGGTTTGGGGGTTGCTAGTTTGGGGGATGCTGGTTTTGGGGTTGCTGGTTTTGGTTTTTCTGGTCTTGGGGGGGTTTGGTTTTGGGGTTCCCAGGTTTTGGCATTGCTGATTTTGCAGATGCTGGTTTTAGGGTGCTGATTTGGAGTATGCTAGTTTTGTGGATGATGATTTTAGGGATGCTGGTTTTGGGGACATTGATTTTAGGGATGCTGGGTTTGGGGACGCTAATTTTAGGCTGGCTGGTTTTGGGGTTGCTGGTGTTTTCGGGTGCTGATTTGGGATATGCTGGTTTTGGGAACACTTATTTTAGGATGGCTGGTTTTGGGGGTGCTGATTTTAGGCATGCTGGTTTGGGGGATGCTGATTTTAGGGTGGCTGGTTTTGGGGTTGCTGGTTTTTTAGGGTGCTGATTTGGGGTATGCTGGTTTTGGGGACACTGATTTTAGGGCGGCTGGTTTTGGGGACGCTGATTTTAGGGTTGCTGGTTTTGGGGTTGCTGGTTTTGGGCTTGCTGATTTTAGGGACGCTGGTTTGGGGACGCTGATTTTAGGGATGCTGGTTTTGGGCTTGCTGATTTTAGGGATGCTGTTTTTGGGGATGCTGTTTTTGGGGTTGCTGTTTTGAGGGTGCTGATTTTAGGGATGCTGGTTTTGGGCTTGCTGATTTTAGGGATGCTGTTTTTGGGGATGCTGATTTTAGGGATGCTGGTTTTGGGGTTGCTGTTTTTGAGGGTGCTGATTTTAGGGATGCTGTTTTTGGGGTTGCTGATTTCAGGGATGCTGTTTTTGGGGGTTGCTGATTTTAGAGACGCTGGTTTTGCGCCACCCACCAGGGCGATGGAGGAGCTTCTGCCCCACCTCCTGCCCGAGTTCCCCCCTTCCCGCACCCCAAAAAAAACGAGGCCATCACAAAGGCGGCAAAGCCCGCGAGGCGACCCCTCGGGACGATCCCAAGGGGGATGATCCAGGAGGTCCCATTTTCCCGCAGGGCGCCGCCAAGATGCTGCTGGAGACCGGGGAGCACCCGGCCAAGCTGCGGGGCGACGTCTGCACCCCCGGGGGCACCACCATCTACGCGCTGCACCAGCTGGAGAAGGGCGCGCTCCGGGCCACCGTCATGAGCGCCGTGGAGGCGGCCACCAACCGCGCCTGCGACATGGCCAAGCACTGACAGACGTTGTGCCCTGGAGGGGGCCCGTGGGGGGGACCAAAATCCGCCTCCTGTTTTTTTCCGGGAGGTGCTGATTGCCCTCGGGAATGGGGTGGGAGGGTGGAGTTGGGCATGGTGTTACCTCTGTGGGTGAATAAACGGGGGCAAGACGTGGATCCTCGTGGTCCCCCCTCTCCGGGGGGATTTGGGAGTCGCCACGGGGTCACTCCCAGGAGGAGGGGACAGGATGGCCACCGTCACTGAGGGTGGAGGTGCCACCCGTCCTCTGTGGGCACCGGGGATGGGGATTTTGGGGATGGGCTGATCCCAGTTGGAGCCTCCTGGAGATGGGAGAGCGGCCACGTCCCTGCGGTGGGAGATGAGGGACCATCCCCTGGGGGGGGGCTGTGGGATTTTTATTCCCAGAAATGCGGGGAGAGAGAGTCCACCGACCTACAGAGGGGTCAGCCCCACACATGGGAGGGGGCTCCACGGGAATGGGATGGAAGCCTAAACCCACTCTCAGCTCCAGGGAAAACTCAGGTTATCCAGTGAGGATCCAAAACCTTTTCCATGCCCTAACTCAGCTCCGTTTGCCTCCTGGCACCCACACGGGTGTTCCAGGTGATTTGGGAACCGCCTGGAGGATGAAAAGGCTCCATTTTCCAGGCAAAATTGGGGGGTTGGAGAAACCTCGCTGGGAACTTTCTCCAGGCACCCAATTAATTCATTAGCAAAGCTGCACAGGAGCCAGAAACGGAGCTCGAGGCGGCCTGGAGAAGGGAAGGATCCAGGGAGACCTTGGAGCACCTTCCAGGGCCTAAAGGGGCTCCAGGAGAGCTGGAGAGGGATTTGGGATGAGGGCTGGAGGGACAGCACCCAGGGAATGGCTGCCCAGGGTTAGGGGGGATATTGGGAAGGAATTCCTGGCTGGGAGGGTGGGGAGGGGCTGGAATGGAATTTCCCAGAGAAGCTGTGGCTGCCCCTGGATCCCTGGAAGCGTCCAAGGCCAGGTTGGATGGGATTTGGAGCAACTTGGGCTAGTGGAAGGTGTCCCTGCCTGTGGCTGAAGTTGGAATGGGATTTTCCACGATTACACCCCCTGGGCGTGGAACCCAGCGGAGAAAACCCACACCCAGGGGGCATAACCAACAAAGGTCCCCTCCTTGTGCCACCCCAAACCCCTCCTGGCTGGCTCCACGGGGCTGCTCACAAACCACAAGCTCCGTGTGGGAATAAAAATCCGTTTAATTTCCGTAAACTCTGCGCTGAGGAGACAAAGACGCGGAGAAACCTCCACCCCACCAGGTGGCAGCTCCTTGGAGTTCATCCCCCCTCCCTTCAGTAATTTGGTTCAACCGGCTCAAATTTCTTCCAGGTAAGGCCAAGAGCTGCCAAATTCCTCTCTGAGGCCTCCAGAATTCCAAAGTGGCTCCCTGCTCCGACCTCAGCTCGCCCACAGGTGCCGTCCGGCCCTGACCACCCCCCAAACCCCACGGGAACGCCTTTGGCTTCCCCGGGGATGCTGTACCTGGTTCAGCAGGTCCCCGTGGTCCAGGTGTTCCCAGCTGTGGTGGGAATGGTGATGGTGACCTTTTCCAGGGAGCTGCAGCTTCTTGGGTGCCACCCCAAGTGTCCCTTTTCCGATCCAGTGCACGGAGTTGCCTTAAACCTGCCCCAAACCATCCTGGCATTATGGGATTTTGTCCCAGCAGTGGGAAAGGGCATCACCAACCCCTTCCCCAGGGTGGAATATTTGCCCTACAGCACCTTGGGAGTGGTCCCTGTCCGGCTGCTCTGAGATTTGGGGACTCACTTGGGGGAACATCCCCAATAATCCCGCTGACACCGAGCAGGTGCATCCCTAACCCCTTCTCCCCACGGGATTGGGGCAACCAGGGAAATTTGGGGGGGGGGGGGCACCCACCCCCTTCCAGCAGCGCCAGCTGCGACCGGGGATGCAAAAAATAGCACCTCTTAGCCACGTTTAGGCGAGGAACAACCCCGAAAATCCCCGAAACTGCGACCCCACAGCCTCCCGGTCCCCAGGAGGAATCCTGGCGGGCGCTGGGATCCCCCCGCCGGGATAACGGGGCGTTCCCGGCCCCGTGGCCAGCTGGGGGCGGTTGGTAGCCCAAAGGTAGGCAGCGGTAGCCCCCCGGCCTAGGAGCGGGGGCTGCGGCCGCGGCGCAGCCGCTGGGCCGTGGAGATGAGGGAGCGGAGCTGCACCAGCTTCAGCGGCCCCACTTCCCGCGGGTCCTGCCCCTCCAGCCACCGCAGCGCCGTCTCCAGGCCCTGGATGGCTTCCCGAGCCGTGGGAAGCAGCGGGTCTCCTCCTTCCCCACCGCCTCTGCCAGCGGCTGCTTCCTCCTCCTCCTCCTCCTCCTCGTCCTCCTCCGCCCCGCAGCCCTCGGCGCCTTCCTCGCCCGCGTCCTCTTCTCCATCCTCCTCTTCCTCATCCTCATCCTCCTCCTCGTCCGCGCCCGGAGCGGCATCATCCAAGTGCAGCCAGTCGGACACCTCCTCGGGAGCCAAGCGCTTGAAGGCCAGCGCTGCCAGGTGGGTCAGGTCGCTGAAGACTTTGCTGTCCCCTCCTCCTCCTCCTCCTCCTCCTCCTTCGTGCCCCGCTGCCGGGGTCTCCCCGCGCTCCTCCTCGCCGGGATGCGGCTCGAAGGCAGCGCGGAGCCCCAGGAGCCAGCACTTCTCGATGGAGCCCGGCGGGATGAGGTCCCAGGAGAGCCCGGCGAGGCACAGCATGTCCTTGAGCAGGAAGGACCTCACGAAGTCGCCGGGGCCGCCGGGACCGCCGCAGGACACGGCCAAGCGCAGCAGCTCCCGCTTGTAGAGCTGCTTGAAGGCCGACACCACCCCCTGCTCCAGCGGCGCCGGGATCCGACCCCCGGCTCCGGCGGAGCCGCTCCCGGCGGGACCCTTGGAGAGGAAGAGCGCTCGGATGGAGCCGTCGGGCGTCTGCAGGGGAGGAGAATCCTCACGGCCCGGGCCGAGCAGCAGCACGGCCTTCTGCTGGAGGCAGCTCCGCCGCAGGTAGCGCTTCACCCCCGGCACGAAGTCCTCGAAGAACCACGCGCGGAGCAGCGCCGGCGCCAGCGCGGCCTCGCGGCTGTAGCGGTAACACGCCGGGAACTTGTCCTGGTTGTGGTGCCGGAGGCTGGCGGGATCGCGGAGACCCCCGACCACCAGCGGCTTGAGCTTGTGGGCTCCCGTCAGGTTGGCGGCCAGCAGCACCGTGACGCGCTCGCCCCGCCACCGCCGCCTCCCGCCCGCCGCCGCGGATGCGCTGGCCGGAGATGCCGCGGCGTCGCCGGGGAGAAGCTTCCAGAAGAGGCGGGTGACGTTGGCGTTGTAGATCTGCTCGTCGCCGTAGCCGCCGTCGGGCAGAGGCTCCGGGCGGGCGGCCGGGGCGCGCTCGGGCTCGGCGGCCGCGCCGCCCTCGCCGTAGATGCGCTGGCTGGAGATGCCGTGGCGCTTCTGCCAGCGCCAGAACCAGCCGTGGCTCGCCTTGAAGGTGCACTCCGGCCCGTAGATCTGGCGGGCGAAGGCTTCAGCCTGCGCCTGGATGAGGGGCCCGGAGAGCGGGATGCCGTGCTGGCGCAGCGCCAGGAACCAGGCGTAGACGGCGCGGTCGATCTCCTCCTCGTTGGCCAAGCGCATCTTCTTGCGCTGGGTGCCCACCTCGCCGCCGAGCTGCTCCAGGAACCAGCGCAGCTTCGCCTCGTCCTTCAGCCAGCCCCGGAGCGTGCCCCCCGGCACCCCGAAGGCTCGGCACACCGACGCCTGGCGCTCGCCCTTCTTCACCCGCTCGATGGCCTGCAGCTTGTCCTTGATGGAGTAGGCGCGGCGAAGCGACATCTTCGCCGACAGCCCCCCGGGGGATGCGCTGCTGCTGCTTCCTC
>NW_020956970.1:24061-26563 GCF_003031625.1 Empidonax traillii
CGCCCCCCCCCCCCATTTCTCTGCCGAGTTGGTTTCGTCCTCGCAGCTCCGCCAGGGCCCGCGGGTTGTACCACTCTGCGAAGAGGGGGGTGCGCCCCCCCATCGCTGCCTCCCCCCCCACCCACCCCACGCCGCTCGCCTCCCTCACGGGATGTTCCACCTTGTTGTCACGGAGGGTGAGTGGGGGAACGCAGCGCTCCCCACTCGCAGCGAGGGCACTCCCCCTTTCCCCCCTTTTTGTTTCCTTACAAAACAGGAGAAACACCCCCGGAGAAGCAGGGTAGCGGTGCGTGTGCGTGGGAGTGGGTAGGTGCAGCGAGGCGGCGCACCCCCCCCCCCTCCCCGCGGAGTGGCACAACCCACCGGCGCCCCGAAGGTGCGAGGACGAATCCACTCTGCAGCGAAAACGGGGGGGAAAGGAGGGAACCACGCATCCAAATATCCACGGGGAAAGGGGGGGCGTGGGGATATCCCACCTCTCCCTTCCCACGCGGAGTGGGATGAGCCACTCTATATGTGTTCGGCGCGTTGTTTCCCCTGCGTGAACCCCCCTTTTTTCCCCCCTCCCCTCGCGCGTGGTACGCGCCGCCCCCATAACGCTCCGCGCGTGGGGCGCCGCCCCCCTTTATCCCGGCGGCGGCCGAAGGGAGCGGAGCTTCCTCGGCGTGGGGGGGATCGCGCGGTGAGTCCCGAATCCCTTCCCTCCTTTTCCCACCCCCCTGGGATCCTTATCCCCCTCCTGGGATCCTTCATCCCTCCTTGCTGAGACTCTCCAGTGGGAGTTCGGGGCTCCCCGGAGCGTCCTTTGCCTCCTCCCCACGGGTGGGGGGGGTGCCCCTCGTGGTCCTTTGGGGTGCGTTTGGCGTGGGAGAATTCCCAAGGAAAAAAGGGCGATCCCTCCCCGCTTCCCAATGTTTTGGGTGTCTTTTCCCTTAATAATTCAGGGAAGGGGGTTTTGGGAACACCCTCCAAGCCCTGAATGAGAAGGTTTAGGATTTCCTTTTGGGGTCACTTTTCCCCACTCAAAATCCCAAGGAATACCGGGATGATCCCCCTTCCCGATGTTTTGAGTCTTTTCTCATAATCGTCCTGGGAAGGGGGTTTTGGGAACGCTCTCAGAGTCCCGAAGGAGAGAATTTAAGATGCCCTTGGATTTGGGGTCACTTTTCCCCACTCAAAATCCCAAGGAAAACTGGGATGATCCATCCCCCTTCCCGATGTTTTGGATGCCTTTTCCCTTAATCGTTCTGGGAAAGGGGGTTTTGGGAACACCCTCCCTCCAAGTCCTGAAGGAAAGGGTTTCGGGTTTCCTTGATTTTTGGGGATTACTCTTCCCCACTTAAAATCCCAAGGAATACTGGGATGACTCCCCTGCCCTTTCCCAATATTTTAGGTCCCTTTTCCCTTAATAATTCAGGGAAGGGGATTTTGGGAACCCCCCAAAGTCCTGAAGGAGAGAATTTAAGCTGCCCTTGGTTTTTTGGGATTACTTTTCCCCACTCAAAATCCCAAGGAATAGTGGGGTCATCCCTCTTTTCCATATGTTTAAGGGAAAAGGGACCTAAACAGCTCTGGGAAGGGGGTTTTGGCAACACCCCTCAAAGCCCTGAATGAGAAGGTTTAGGATTTCCTTTGGGGTCACTTTTCTCCACTCAGAATCCCAAGGAATACTGGGATGATCCCCCTTCCCGATGTTTTGAGTTTCTTTTCCCTTAATAGTTCTGGGAAAGGGGTTTTGGGAACACCCTCAAAGTCCTGAAGGAGAGAATTTAGGATGCCCTTGGATTTGGGGTCACTTTTCCCCACTCAAAATCCTAAGGAATACTGGGATGACCCCCCTTCCCAATATTTCAGATCCCCTTTTCCCTAATAGTTCTGGGAAGGGGAATATGGGAACGCTCCCCTTTCTCCCAGAGTCCTGAGGGAGAGGATTTGGGATGCCCTTGATTTTTGGGATTACTTTTCCCTGCTCAAAATCCCAAGGAATACTGGGATGACCCCCCTTCCCGATATTTTAGATCCCTTTTCCCATAATAGTTCTGGAAAAGGAGAGGAGGGGGAGGTTTCCCACATTCCCTGTGGGGTCTCCTCGCCCCCCAGAAAGCAGGATGTGGGGAATTCCCAGGATTTGGGAGCCCCCCATTCCAGGTCTGAGGGATGGGAATCTCCCTAAATTTCTGTGGCTTTCCACGGTGTGGGGGGGAGCAGATTCCCTGTTTTTTTTGGGAATATTCCTGCTGTGTAAATCCTCTCCTCTGGATTGACAGAATGGATGGATCAATGTTATTCCCACCTGGAAATGAGGGGAATTTTGGGAATCATCCCCATCCCCAGCACCTCCTGGGTCTGCTTTTCCCCCCGAATTCCTTGGAATTCTCATCCAATCACCTGCTCCAAAGGGAATCCGCAGCTGCTGCCGTATCCTGGCCCGGATCCATCCCAATCCCAACCCCCCCCCCCCTTGGCCGCCTCTCCCAACTTTTTTCTTTGGAGCCCTGGAAA
>NW_020956970.1:27697-53040 GCF_003031625.1 Empidonax traillii
CTTGGCCGCCTCTCCCAACTTTTTTCTTTGGAGCCCTGGAAAATCCTCCCCTGGAGTTCTGCTGATCTTCCCTTTGGAGTTCAGTTGGAATTCCATGATCACGATCCTTAGGGATGAGAAAATTCCCGCTGCTGGGCCGTAACTCTTCCCTCTCCATGTTTTGGTTTTTTTTCCAGGTGTTTCCCGTTTCTCCCTCACCTTCAGGTAGGAATTTTCCCTCCCCCTGAGCTGTTTATTCCCGTCTGTTATCCCAGTCTTTCCTTCCCTCTGAATTCCCAAATCCCTGATTTCCTCGTCCTCCCTGAGCGCGGCTTTAAGGTCAGGAATTGCCTTTTCCTGGGAATTGGGGAGCTTTGCCAAGGGGAGGATGAAAATTCCCGCTGGTGTCCTGAGCCGGAAAAGACCCGGGAATTTTAGGGAATGGAAAGAGCAGGAAAACTGGGAAAGAACCGGATTTTCGGGAATTAAACGGCGCAAAGAACCGCTTTAGGAGGAGCAAAATCTTGGAAACACCGAGCGGAACGTTTGGATTTGGATTTGGTGGGATTTATTCCCGTTCCCCTCCGGGATCTCCGACCCCCTCATCCCGAATTCCCCCAGGCTGGAATTCGACGCCTGCAGAGAACAAACATTCCCAAAACCTCGGAACGCTTGGGAATCCCAAACTTCTGGTGGAATTTTTTGGGGTGGAAAAGCGACGGGAAAACCCCCTTTTTCCCGGGTTATTTCGGGAAAAGCGACGGACACGGAGCAGAAAACTTCATTTTTCCCGATTTTTCCATCGGTTTTAAACTTGGAATTCCTTAAAAATCCGCCTTTTTTTTTTTTTTTTTTGCTGAGGAAGCAAAAAAACCGCCTCGGGAATGGCAAGAATTCCATTTTTGGGAATCGTTGGGGTGTTTCAATCGCCCAAAAATCGGGATTGGGATGGGAAAATCCTTCTGGATAAACCCACAATGATGTTCTTTTCCTTGATCTTGGAAATGGGAATAAATTGGGGTGGGGGTGGGGTGTGGTTTATCCATGAATTCCGTGGAATTCTGGGAAACTCCCGGGTTTTATTCGGAATTAAATGTGTTAAGTATTGAGTTGGTTAATTATTAATTAATTTGGATCTTGTTCCTGGTGATCCCTGAAAAAAACTGGGAATTTTCTCTGATGTTATCCCTGTTTTTTTTAATGCTTTCCTAGGAGCTAAAAAAAGTAAGTACCCTTTGTCAGGGGGTTTTTTTTTTGGGAATCCTGGAAAAATCTGGGAATATCGAGGGGGAGGGGATATTTGTTGGATAAAACGGGGTGGTTTTCTTGGAATTCGGGAATTTTCAGGGTGGTTTGGGTGGGTTTTTTTGGGTTTTTTCATTAATTTCAGCTCTTTGGATTTGTGGGATTGGAGGGAATCTCCTGGGAATTCCTCCCCTAGGGAATTCCTGTGGAATTCCTCAGTGATTCATCCTTGGGGGGGGGGGGGTGCAATTCCAGAGGTGCTTCAAAAGTGGAGGGAAAAAAAAAATCACTTTTAATTAAAAAAATGAGTGTTAAATCCTAAATTTTAGGGTTTTTTTTTTAAGTGGAAAATCAGCTGGAAATAAAAAATGTATTTTTATTTTATATTTCTATTATTTTATATTTTATTTATAGATATTATTTATATGTTTATATAGAAATCTATTGAAATATATTTTATTTAGTTAGTTGCTATTAATATTTTAATGAATTTTATTTTATTAGTAATTTATATTTTCAGGGGTCTTGTGCAAAATCATTTGTAAATCAAAATATTTTCTATTTATTGAAGTATTAAAGGAATATATCGATATTAATTTATATCTTAGGGGAGTTCTGCAAAATGCCCCATAATTAAAAAGTATATTAAACAATTTAAAAATAAATTAAACCCCCAATTTTAGGGGTTTTTTTTGGGTGCAAAATCACCTGGAAAATAAAAAATCAATTTTTGTTTTATATTTCTAGAAATATTATTTTCTAATAATCTTTTATCAATTTTATTTTTATTTTACATTTCCTGGGTTTAATGGTATTTAGTATTGATACTTTAATAATATAATTAATTGTGTTTTATATTTATAGACTCATCGTTTAAAATATTTTATGTTTTATTGGAAATGTATATTCATATATCATTTTATATATATTTAAATATTAATGGAATATATTTGTATTAATTTCTATGTTAAGGGGTTTGTGAAAAATCACTTACAATTAGAAATATTTTCTATTTATTTAAATATTAATAGATTTATCTTAATTTATATTTTAGGGGGTTGTGCCTCATCCCCTGTAACTAAAAAATATAATAAATCATCTAAAAAGAGTTTAAACCCCAAATTTTTAGGTTTTTTTTTTTTTAGGGGGCAAACCCACCTGTAATTAAAAATGTATTAAATAAGTGGGGTTTTAAAGGGAAGTTTTAAAAGTGAAGTTTAAAAATTAAGAAGCTTTTAAAAGTGAGGTTTAAAAAATGGGGTTTAAAAGTGGAGCTTAAAAATTAAAGTTTAAAAATTGAAGTTTAAAATTTGTTTAAAAAGTTTTAAAAATTAAAGTTTAAAAATTTAAGTTTAAAAATTTAAGTTAAAAAATTTAAGTTTAAAATTAGGTTTAAAATTAAGTTTAAAAATTAAGTTTGAAATTGAAGATTAAAAATTGGAGTCGTTGAAAAATTAGGTTTAAAATTGAAGTTTAGAAATTGAAGCTTAAAAATTTTGTTTAAAAATTGAAGTTTAAAATTGTGTTTAAAAACTGTTTAAAAAATAAGTTCAAAAATTAAGTTTAAAAATCAAAATTTAAAATTAGGTTTAAAAACTGGAGCTTAAAAATGGAGGTTTAAAAATGGAAGTTTAAAAATTAAATTTAAAATTAAGTTTAAATATTGGAGTTTAAAAATTGGAGTTTAAAAACTGAAAGTTTAAAAAGTGTGTTTAAAAATTAAGTTTAAAAATTAAGGGTAAATTAAAGTTTAAAAACTAAGTAAAAAGTTGAAGTTTAAAAGTTGAAGTTTAAAAGTTGAAGTTTAAAAGTTGAAGTTTAAAAGTTGAAGTTTTAAATTAAATTTAAAAATTGTGCTTAAAAGTTGAGTTTAAAAATTGAAGTTTAAAAATTAAAGTTTAACAATTAAGTTTAAAAATTAAGTTTAAAAATTATGTAAAATAAGGTTTAAAAACTGAGGTTTAAAAATTAAGTTTCAAAATTGAAGTTTAAAAATTGAAGCTTAAGTTTAAAAATTGTTTAATAAATAGGTTTAAAATTGAAGTTTAAAAATAAAGCTTAAAAATTAAGTTTAAAAATAAAAAGTTAAAAATTGAAGTTTAAAAAATGGGAGCTTAAAAATTGTGTTTAAAAATTGGAGCTTAGAAATTGTAATTAAAAATTAAGTTTAAAAATTAAGTAAAAAGTTGAAGTTTAAAAGTTGAAGTTTAAAAGTTGAAGTTTAAAAGTTGAAGTTTAAAAGTTGAGTTTAAAAATTAAAGTTTAACAACTAAGTTAAAAATTTGAGTTAAAAAATTGAGTTTTAAAATTAAGTTTAAAAATTGAGTTTAAAAACTGAGCTTAAAAATTGAGCTTAAAAATTAAAGTTTAAAATTGAAGTTTAAATTTGGAGCTTAAGTTTAAAAATTGTTTAATAATTAAGTTTGAAATGGAAGTTTAAAAATAAAACCTAAAAATTGAGTTTAAAAATTGAGTTTAAAATAGAAGTTTAAAAATTGAGTTTAAAAATTAAGTTTAAAAATTGAAAGTTTAAAATTGAAGTTTAAAATTGAAGTTTAAAATTGAAGTTTAATATTGGAGCTTAAGTTTAAAAATTGTTTAATAATTAGGTTTAAAATGGAAGTTTAAAAATAAAACCTAAAAATAAAGTTTAAAATAGAGTTTAAAAATTGAGGTTTAAAAATTGAGGTTTAAAAATTGAGTTTAAAAATTGAAAGTTTAAAATTGAAGTTTAAAATTGAAGTTTAATATTGGAGCTTAAGTTTAAAAACTGTTTCATAATTAGGTTTAAAATGGAAGTTTAAAAATTGAAGTTTAAAAATTGAAGTTTAAAAATTGAGTTTAAAAATTGAGGCTTAAAAATTGAGTTTAAAATGGAAGTTTAAAAATTGAAGTTTAAAAATTGAGGCTTAAAAATTGAGTTTAAAATGGAAGTTTAAAAATTGAGGTTTAAAAATCGAGGTTTAAAAATCGAGTTTAAAAATTGAGTTTAAAAATTAAGTATAAAAATTAAAAGTTTAAAATTGAAGTTTAAAATTGGAGCTTAAGTTTAAAAATTGTTTAATAATTAAGTTTAAAATGGAAGTTTAAAAATTGAAGTTTAAAAATTGAAGTTTAAAAATTGAAGTTTAAAACTGAATTTAAAAACCGGAAGTGGAATTTGCCGCTATTTGGGATTTTTAATCCCGGATAAAATCCCGCTTTTCCAGGGGGAAAACACAACCTGGGGTGAGGAACAACCTGGAAAAACTCCCAATTTGGGATCAGTTTTTCCCTTGAAATTGTGCTCGGGTGGGAATAACTCCCGACCCATCCGTTAAAACTTGGGAATTCCCAGGGATTTCCCCAAAATCCCTTTTTTTTTTTTTGGTTGTTTTTGATTTCCTTTTAATGTGGAAAAACCGAAACGGGAAGTTTGAAGCGCTGGGAAGGAAATTTGGGATCCTGTAGGGAAGAACGTTTTGGGCTTCCTGGGAATTCAAATTCCCAAAAGAGGGAAAAAAACGGGATTTAAAAAAAAAAAAAAAAAAAAGGGATATTCCCGCTTTTCCCGTGGAAACTTCCCGCTTTCCCGCTGCCTTTGCTGTGCTTGTTCTCTCCCTCCTTCCCTTCTTGTTTTATTTTGGTGGTTTTTTTTCTGGGAAAAGATGAGGACGCGGAAAAATCCCTGCCCGGCGGACAAAGCCTGGCCGGAAAAACACAAATCCCAGGAATGCGAGCGGGAAGCGGATCCCGACGGCGGCGCCTCCCAAATCAACGGCGTCTGCCCCGAGGAATCCGCCGACGGCGAGCTCAAGAAATCCCGGAATGGGAAGAAACAGCGGAAAAGGAAACGCTCTCCCAAAGCCAGGAGTGGCGATTCCCGACCGGAATTCCTGCTGGGAATGGCGGCCGAGCGAGTGTGGTTCGACAAGCCCTTGTACGACCGGGCGGAAAACATTTACAGGGAGAAACTCCTGGATTCCTGGAGCGGGGAAACTCCTGGAAATCCGCAAATCCCAGAGGAATTCCCGATGGATTCCGGGGCGAAATCCAACCCCGCCATTCCCAAGGGCAGGGCGTTCCCCCGCTGCTCCCACGGGAATTTTGCCGCCTGCCACCACGTCGTCCAAGGGGTTTGGATCAACAAGCTGGAATTCGACAGAGCCGAGGGAGCCTTCATGGAAAAATCCCAACTTTTCCCGCCTCCCGCCCTCCTGGTTATCCCATCCCCCGGCTGGAATTCCGGGCTGGGAACGCCGGCGGACGAGGGTTACGGCACCGCCCTGCCCACCCCTGCCACTCCCGCCGTTCCCGGCTCCGCCCTTCCCGCTTTTCCCGGCTCGGAGCGGCCGCCGGTGAACGGGAAGCCACAGATTCCCAACTGGGAAGCGCTGGTGGCGGCGGAAGCGTGGCTGGAAAAACCCCTGTACGACAGCGCCGAGAGGAACTTCTACGAGAGGATGTTCTCCAAGGATTCCCGGCGGGAGAAAAACCGGGAAGCTCCCAAGAAGGGCGGGAAGAGAGGGGAAATCCCCGGGATTCCCGAGGATATCCCAGCTTGTTTCTTCCTGCACCGGGATAGCGAATCCGTCTGGCTCCACAAACTCTCCTACGACAGAGCCGAATCCCGCTTCTTTTCCATGGAAGCTTCCAGAGCCGCCGGCGTTCGGGAATCTCCCTTGGGAAATCCTTCCCCGCCGATCCCGGCTCCGGGAACGAAGTAGGAGATGTTTCGTTGGGAAGGGATGGTGGGAAGGGGGGGGAGGTGGGAACAGGCAAAAGAATTCCCGGGATTGAGCCCAGGAGGAGTTTTTGCATGCGGAGAAGATCGGGAGGAATTCCTTGCGGGAGTTCCTGGTGGGAATTTCCCCCCCCCCCCATCCCGCTCCTGATTGGATTCTGGTGGATTCTGGTTGGATTTGGGAATGGAGCTCGGTGTTCCCTCCCTTTTTTTTTGTTTTTTTCCATGGATTCAGGACCTTCCTCCTTTCCATACCCTCATTCCATGGCAGAGTGAGCGGCATTCCCAGCCGGAAGAAGGTTTGGAGATGAATTTTAGGGAATGATTCCTTTGGGAATACGTGCTGGGCTTCGGGTTCCGGAGGGAAAAGGTTGTTACATTCCAGGGGAGTTTTGGGAATGCCTTGGGATCCTTTCCAAAGGCTGGTACTGGGATAGAGCCGACATTCCCGGGAAAAAAAGGGCTCTTGGAGCATCAACCTTTCATTCATCTCTCGGCTTCCCTGGCAGCGTTTTGTTGGAAAACTCCGGGATTTGGGATGAGCAGGTTGGGGTGGACCCTGATCCAGGTGTGTTTTCCTTGTGCTGCTCCATCCCTGTTTTCCACCTCCTCCAATCCCGGCTCCGTCCCCGTTCCCAGCTGGAATTCCGGCCTCATCCCTTCCCCTCTTCCCGTTTCCCTTCCAATCCAACCACCTTGGGAAGCTGCTCCTTAAAAATCCCACCATTTCCTGGCAGGATTGGGAATGGTTTATCCCATGGAATGCCAGGCGTTTTTCCAGGTAGTGCCAGGAATTTTTCCCATGTAGGGACAAGGATTTTTCCATGATTTTTCTATGTAGTGACAAGGATTTTTTTCCCCTGTAATTCCAGGGATTTTTCCATAGGGATTTTTTTCCCTGTAGCAATCACTATTTTTCCATGGAGTGCCAGGGATTTTTCCATTCTTTTCCCACGTAGTGCCAGAGATTTTTTCCGTGCAATGCCAGGAATTTTTTTCCAGGAATTTTGTCCCTGTAGTTCCAGGCCTGTCCCTTCCAAATATTCCCAACGATTATCACAATTTCCCTGTGGATTTTCCATGCCTGGAAGTGTCCAAATCCAGCTTGGACAGATCTTGGCTCATCCTGATCCGTAGAAAACGGGAATGGGGTTGGAATTCCAAGCCTTTCACATCCCTTTCCACCCAAACCATTCCACAATTCCACATTCCCGTTCCCTTGGAATTCTCCTCCACAAGGTCCAGAGTTGGAGCAACTTGGGGTTTTCCCTGGAAAAAGGGGGGAGAGGGAAACTCTTCCAGCCCAGGAGAGAGTTGGGGAATTTTAGGGGTTTCAGGCTCAAAATGGGATCCCAAAGATCCCAAATATTCCAGATCCCAGCCCTGTCGTGGTAGTCTGGGAAAATCAAGGATACAGGACACTACAGGGAAAAATCCCTGGCACTTTGTGGGAAAAATCCCTGTCGTTTCATGAGGGAAATCCCTGTCATTCCATGGGAAAATCCATGTCATTCCATGGGGAAAATCTCTTGTCATTCCCTGTGAAATCTCTGTCATTTCCCTGAAGCTGCAGGGAAAAATCCCTGTCATTCCATAGGGAAAATCCCCGTCATTCCATGGAGAAAATCCTTGTAATTCCCTGTGAAAAATCCCTCTCATTCCACAGAGAAAATCCCTCTCATTCCATGGGAAAAATCCCTATCATTCCATGGGAAAAATCCTTGTCATTCCATGGGAAAAATCCCTGTCACTCCATGGAAAAAGTCCCTGTCATTCCATGGGAAAAATTCCTCTCATTTTGTGTGAGAAATTTCTGTCACTACAGGGGAAAATCCCTGAAACTAGAGGAGAAAATCCCTGTCATTCCATGGGGAAAATCCCTGTCATTCCATGGGGAAAATTCCTCTTATTCCCTGTGAAAAATCCCTGTCATTCCATGGGAAAAATCCCTGACACTGCAGGGAAAAATCCCTGTCATTCCATGAAGAAAAATCCTTCTCATTCCATGGGAAAAATCCCTGTCATTCCGTGGGAAAAATCCCTCTCATTCCCTGTGAAAAATCCCTGTCACTCCATGGAAAAACTCCCTGTCATTCCATGGAGAAAAATCCCTCTCATTTTGTGTGAGAAATTTCTGTCACTACAGAGGAAAATCCCTGTCATTCCCTGGGAAAAATCCCTGACACTACAGGGAAAAATCCTTCTCATTCCATGGGAAAAATCCCTGTCATTCCATGGGAAAAATCTCTAATACTACAGGAGAAAATCCCTTTCATTCCATGGAAAAATCCCTATCATTCCAGGGGAAAAATCCCTGTCATTCCCTGTGAAAAATCCCAGTCACTCCATGGAGAAAATCCCTCTCATTCCATGGGAAAAATCCCTGTCATTCCATGGGGAAAAATCCCTGTTATTCCATGGGGAAAGTCTCTGACACTACAGGGAAAAATTCCTCTAATTCCACTGGAAAAATCCCTCTCATCCATGGGGAACATCCTTGTCATTCTTTGGGGAAAATCCCTGTCATTCCATTGGGAAAATCCCTGCCATTACAGGAGAAAAATCTCTGTCATTCCCTGTGAAAAATCCCTGTCATTCCATGGGAAAAATCCCTCTCATTTCATGGGAAAAATCCTTGTCACTACAGGGAAAAATCCCTCTCATTCCATGGAGAAAAATCCCTCTCATTCCTTGGGAAAAATCCTTGTCATTCCATGGGAAAAATCCCTGTCATTCCATGGAGAAAATTCCTCTCATTCCATTGAGAAAAATCCCTGTCATTCCATGGGAAAAATCTCTAATACTACAGGAGAAAATCCCTTTCATTCCATGGGAAAAATCCCTGTCATTCCGTGGGGAAAATCCCTGTCACTCCATGGAGAAAATCCCTGTCATTCGAGGGGGAACATCCCTATCATTCCATGGGAAAAATCCTTGTCATTCTTTGGGGAAAATTCCTCTCATTCCATTGGGAAAATCCCTGTCATTCCTTGGGAAAAATCCTTGTCATTCCATGGGAAAAATCCCTGTCACTCCATGGAAAAACTCCCTGTCATTCCATGGGAAAAATTCCTCTCATTTTGTGTGAGAAATTTCTGTCACTACAGAGGAAAATCCCTGTCATTCCATGGGAAAAATCCCTGACACTACGGGGAAAAATCCTTCTCATTCCATGGGGAAAATCCTTGTCATTCCCTGTGAAAAATCCCTCTCATTCCACGGAGAAAATCCCTCTCATTCCTTGGGAAAAATCCCTGTCATTCCATGGGGAAAATCCTTGTCATTCCATGGGAAAAATCCCTGTCATTCCATGGAGAAAAATCCCTGTCACTCCGTGGAAAAAATCCCTGTCATTCCTTGGGAAAAATCCTTCTCATTCCCTGGGAAAAATCCCTGTCATTCCATGGGAAAAATCCCTCTCATTCCATGGAGAAAAATCCCAACCACCCCAGGGCAAACACTCCCAATGCCCAAACCCCCCTTCTCCCACCCCCTAAAAATCCCTGGAAAGGTTTTTTTTTCCGGGATCCAAGCCCTGCCCAGGCCAGGTCGCTGCTCCTTAATCCGCTTTTATCCTCAGCCTTTAAACCCTTTCCCGCCGTGCCTTGGGCCCGGAAAACATTCCCGGGGAACCTTTTCCCCCCCGCTTCCCATCCTTGCTCTCCTGATTCCTGACGGGTTTGGGTTTGTTTTTCCCCCCGTTTTCCCAGGAAAATGGCTCTGGATCATTTCCTGCACGACAAGGTGTGGCTGGAGAAGCACAAGTACGACGATGCCGAGCGCAGGTTCTACGAGCGCCTCAACGGCCCCTTGGGCGGCCCCTCCCGCCCCCAGGTAATTCCCAACCTCGGGAATTCCCCCCGGGATTTGGGAGGGAAGGGGGGAAAGGGATTCCCGCTCTCAGGGTTGGGTTTTTCCCGAGTTTTCCCGGTTATTCCCGAGCCGACGCCCAAAGACGACCCGTTTGGGTTCTTGTTTTTTGGTTGGGTTGCCTTTTGGTATTCCAAGATTTTTTTTTTTATGGATTCTGAAGGATTTGATCCCAGGGAATTGGATGGTCAGGTGGCCTTGTATGCTTAATTTTCCCAGGGATTTTTCCATGTAGTTACAGAGATTTTTTTCCAGGGATTTTTCCCTTCTAGTGCCAGGGATTTTTCCAGGAATTTTCCCCTGTAGTGCCAAAGATTTTTTCCAGGGATTTTTCCCTGTAGTGACAAGGATTTTTTTTCCAGGGATTTTCCCACACAGTGCCAGGGATGTTTCCATGTAGTGCCAGGGATTTTTCCAGGGATTTTTCCCTGTATTACCAAAGGTTTTTCCAATGGAGTGCCAGGGATTTTTTTCCAGGGATTTTTCCATGTAGTGTCAGAGATTTTTCCAGGGATTTTTCCCTGGAGTTCCAGGGATTTTTCCATGTAGTTCCAGAGATTTTTTCCAGGGATTTTTCCCTCATAGTCTCAGGGATTTTTCCCTGCAGTACCAGGGATTTTTTTCCAGGGATATTTCCATGTAGTTCCAGAGATTTTTTCCAGGGATTTTTCCCTCATAATGTCAGGGATTTTTCCCTGGTTGCCAGAGATTTTTCCAGGGATTTTTCCCTGTGGTTCCAGGGATTTTTTCCCAGGGATTTTCCCACACAGTGCCAGGGATTTTTCCATTTAGTGCCGGGGATTTTTTCCAAAGGGAGCTTTTCCCTGGAGTGCCGGGGATGGAACTGGGGAGTTTTGAAGTGGAAAAACTGGAGAGGGAAGCAAATCCAGCTGAAATATTATCCCAAAATCATTCCTTTGGGAAGCTCCTGAGCTTTCCCAACCTCTTCCCTCTCCTGCCTTTGGATGGGGGGAGAATCCAGACCCTTTTTCCAAGTGTTTTAAGGGAAGCTTTGCCTTCCATAATCCCTTTTTTCTTGGGAATAATAAAAACTGGGAAGCTCAGGGTGAATCCTGGAAGTCGGATTTAACTCTTGGAAGAGTGAAAGTATTCCCAAATTCCCGCTTTTCCCTGGGATTTCAGGGATTTCTGGAGTTTATCAAGCTGGTTTTTTTCCATGGAAAAATGTCCCCAGGGCCTGGAAGTGCTTCCCATTGGGATGGATCCAGACTGGTGTCCCTCTTTTCCTGCCTCTTTATCCCGGGATTTGGGGCTTGGGAAGAGTTTTCCCGGTTTTGAGGGGGGAGAAGGAAGGGAATTCCTGGGAAAGGGGATCTTCAAATCCAGGGGAAGTTTTTTTTGGGGAGCAGGAAAACAGGGAATAAAGAATTCCCTGTGTGCTGGAATTTTGGGTCTGGATACGAGGCTTGGAATGACGGTTGGCACTTCCTGGACACGGGGAATTTTATGGAAAAAAAGCTGCTTAAGGCTGGATTTCTAAGGAATATTGGAGTAATTCCAACCCTTTTGCAGCTTTCCAAGGATTCCAGGCAGGAGCACAGGGAAAAAATTCCCTGTGTGCTGGAATTTTGGGTCTGGATACGAGGCTTGGAATGATAATTTTCATTTCCTGACCACAGGGAATATTCCATAAAAAACTTCCACTTCCTGCCTGAACTGTGGGAATCCTATGGAAAAATCCTGCCTGGGGCTGGATTTTTAGGGAATACTGGACTCATTCCAACCCTCTGGCACCTTTCCCACCTCGCTCCATCCGGAAATCCCCCAAAGGGACAATTCCCACTTCCCTCCTTCCCCTTGGCTTTTCCCTGGGATATTCCCGGTGCCTTTTCCCGAGGAATCCGTGGATTCTTTGCAGGAGAACGGAGCCAGCACCATCCTGAGGGACATCGCCCGGGCCCGGGAGAACATCCAGAAATCCCTGGAAGGGGTGAGTACCCCCCTAATTCCCACAATTCCCGAGCCCAGGAATTCCAGGGATTCTCTGCAAGAAGGGGGAGCTTTTCCCGCCTTTTTTTTTTTTTTTCCTACTGGGATATTCCCTCGGGAATGTGATTTTATGCTGAGTAAGGAGAACACTGAGAGAATTCCCAGTTTTTCCAAGAGGAAGCTGAAATATGAAATTAAGGAGTGGTTTTATAGGGAAGGAAAATTCATGGATTTGGGGAAAAATTCCCTCAGTGGGGCTTTTCCCGCCTTTTTTTTCCATACTGGGATATTTTCCCAGGTCTTGGCTAAGTAGGGAAACGCTGGAATGTTGGGTTTTTTTGGGATCCACCTTCTCTTCCCTGTTTTCCCCTCCAGTGTTTAAGGTCTGGAGCACCTCAGTTGTTGGGAAAACCGGGAATTCCCAGGAGGAAAAAACTGGATCTCTGCTGTTGGATCTGTATTTTAGGGAACCGGATTTTAGGGAAAAACATCTTCCCATCCCAACCTTCCTCGGCTTGGGATCTGTTTGAACCCTTGGGAATTCCTCCCTGGGGATTTCATGTGCTGGGATTTGGAATTCCAGTGGAATTCCAGTGGAATACCAGTGTTATTCCAAGCATGGAATGTTTTTTAGATGGATCCAGCCCTAAAATTAGGGATTAAAAATTCGGGATTGAGGGGCTTCATCCTTAAAAAAGGGAATGCTGTGGAACTTCCCATTCCCCCCCCACCTTGGGAATTTTGGAATTCTTATAAAAATTCCCAGGCATTTGTTTGGAGCGGGAGAAATTCCTGAGGGAATTCCCTGGATCCGGGTGGGATTTGGGATCGCTCCCAGGGAAGGAGGGACAGGATGGGGGGAAACGACCCCTGGATGTTCCCGGGGAGGTTCCAGGTGGAATGTTGGGAAAATTCCTTCCCGGAAAGGGCTGGGTGAGGGTGGAACCACTGCCATTCCCAGAGGGATTGTGGATCCCTCTGGATCCCTCTGGATCCCTCTGGATTCCTCTGGATCCCTGTGGATCCCTCTGGATCCCTCTGGATCCCTGTGGATCCCTGTGGATCCCTGTGGATGTGGCCCCTTTTCCCGCCTGTGCTTTCCCGCCCTCCAGCTGCCTCTCAGTCTTCCCAACCTTTTCCCTCTTCCCAATCTTTCCCCTCTTCCTAAACTTCACACATCTTCCCAACCTTTCCCTGTCTTCCCAACCTTTCCCTGTCTTCCCAACCTTTTCCCCTCTTCCCAACCTTCTTCCTCTTCCCAACCTTTTCCCCTCTTCCCAACCTTTTCCCAAATTTTCCCCCCTTCCCAACCTTTTTCCCCCTTACCAACCTTTTCCCATCTTCCCAAACTTTTCCCTTCTTCCCAACCATTTCCCTCTTCCCAAGCTCTTCTTGTCTTCCCATGGTTTTCTCGTCTTCCCAACCTTTTCCCTCTTCCCAAGCTCTTCTTGTCTTCCCATGCTTTTCCCCTCTTCCCAACATTTTCCCTCTTCCCAAGCTCTTCTTGTCTTCCCAACCTTTTCCCTCTTCCTAAACTTTTCCCACATTTTTCCTGTCTTCCCAACCTTTTCCCCCTCTTCCCGAGCTTTTCTCCTCTTCCCAACCTTTTCCCCTATTCCTAAACTTTTCCCTCTTCCCAAACTTTTCCCAACCTTTTCCCCTCTTCCCAACCTTCTCCCTCTTCCCAACCTTCTCCCTCTTCCCAACCTTTTCCCTCTTCCTAAACTTTTCCCAAATTTTTCCTGTCTTCCCAACCTTTTCCCTCTTCCCAGCCTTCTCCCTCTTCCCAACCTTTTCCCTCTTCCCAAACTTCACACGTCTTCCCAAGCTTTTCCCCTCTTCCCAGCCTTTCCCCTATTCCTAAACTTTTTCCTCTTCCCAAACTTTTCCCAAGCTTTTCCCCTCTTCCCAACCTTTCCTCTCTTCCCAACCTTTTCCCTCTTCCCAAGCTTTTATCTTCCCATGCTTTTCCCCTCTTCCCAACATTTTCCTTCTTCCCAAGCTCTTCTTGTCTTCCCAACCTTTTCCCTCTTCCTAAACTTTCCCCAACCTTTTCCTCTCTTCCCAACCTTTTCCTCTCTTCCCAACCTTTTCCTCTCTTCCCAACCTTTTCCCTCTTCCTAAACTTGACACATCTTCCCAACCTTTCCCTGTCTTCCCAACTTTTCCCCTCTTGCCAAGCTTGTCTTCCCACGCTTTTCCCTCTTCCCAAACTTTTCCCCCTTTTCCCAACCTTTTCCCTCATCCCAACCTTTTCCCTCTTCCCAACCTTTCCCCCTCTTCCCAAGCTCTTCTTGTCTTCCCACGCTTTTCTCATCTTCTCAACCTTTTCCCAATCTTCCCAACTTTTCCCCTCTTCCCACCTTTTCCGCTCCCTGCAGCAGAAGACTCCTGCTCCTCCTGCTGCTCCTCCTGCTCCTCCTCCTGCTCTTCCTGCTGCTCCTGCTGTTCCCGGGAACCGGGAAGCTCCGAGTGGCCGTCCCCGGAAGCGGCCGGGCCGTTCCTGCTCCGTAAGTTTTCCAAGGAAATGGGACAGGACGGGCTTGGGATCCAGAGGCTCCTTCCCTCAGGATGGACCCCCCTTTTCCTGCCTCCCAGCACCGGGATCTCAGCTCCTGAATGGATAATCCTGGCTGGATAATCCTGGGATTGGAGGGGGGGGGGGGGGAAAGAGTTGAGGCCTTCCCGGTTCCCCGGCTCTGGAATTCCTGAGGCTTGGAAAAAATGGGATTTCCGGAGCTTCCCGCCCGTTTTGGTGTGGATGGGGAAGGTCTCCCTGACCTTTCCCGCTCCGGGACTTTCCCAGCCCCATCCCAAGGCCCGGTTGGAGCAGCCTGGGATGGTGGGAGCTCTCCCTTTCCGTGGGATCATCCCTTCCATCCCAAACCATTCCGGGATTTCTGGGATTCTCAGGCCTGCTTTTCCCTTTCCCTGTTTTCTCCCTTCTCTCCATCCCAAATAAGATCTCCTTGGAGAACCTTGGAATTCCATGCAGGATAAATCATCCTCCCCGTTTAAATTCCCTTGGAAATTCCTCTCCGAGCACCAATCCCGCTGTTTTCGTTCCCTTTTCCCCCTGGAATTGCTGGATAAGGAACCTCCTTAACAAAACCAAACCAAACTAAATAAACCCTTTTATTTTTGTGCTGGCAAAAAAAAAAAAACCCATTGGAATCCCGAGGATCCAGAATTCCCTCGGGATTTGTGAAACCCAGGTTTAAATTGTTGGGAATTAAAGACTGGGAATGTGGGAGCGCAGAAATCCCGGGATCTCTTCCCGCCTCTGATTGTTGGGAGAGGAGATTGAGAGATCCCAGGATTTTTCAGGGGGCTTGCTGTGAAATCTGGGATCGGTTTTCCACGTTCCCAGCGGCGTTTTGGGGGATCCAAGAGCAGGGAAAAGCTGGAATTCCGGGATTTGTTCCGTCCCGGAGCCGCTCCGTTCGTTCCTATTAAACCTCGAAGGGGGTGGAATATCCATGATTTTAGTCCAGCTCCTAAAGGGCTTTGCTGGTGGGATTTTTTTGGGAAAAGGGAAGGAAACGGCTCCGTCTCATCCCGCTTTTCCCTCATTCCAGAGCGGCGGCGCCGCCGGAGACCAGAACGAGCTCCTGGCCAGGATCTCCCACCTGGAGGTGGAAAACCAAAACCTCCGCACTGGTGAGTGGGGAGGAGGATCCTTGGGATTGCAATCTTGGGAAAGGGAGGTCGTTATTCCCGTGTTTTTTTTTTCCCGCTTTTCCCAGTGGTGGCAGACCTGCAGATGGCCATCTTCAAGCTGGAGAGCCGCCTGAACGCTCTGGAAAAATCCTCCTCGGGCTCCCACCAGCCCTCTCCCGTCCCTCCAACCCAGGTGAGCCTCGGGAAAACCCTTGGAAAGGCGTTCCCACCTTCTGGGAACGGAATTCCAGCTGGGTCAGTGACCAGGGGGTTGGATATCCTGGGGTTCTGCTCCCAAATTCAGGGGCTGGAGCGTTCCCATCCCAGGGCTTTTGGGCTGCTCTGCTCCGAGTTCACCTTGTTCCCATTTTCCTTCACCTTGTTCCCATTTTCCTTCACCTTGTTCCCATTTTCCTTCACCTTGTTCCCATTTTCCTTCACCTTGTTCCCATTTTCCTTCACCTTCTCCCTTTTTCTTCATCTTGTCCCCTTTTTCCCTTAATATCTTTTCCCCTTTTCCCTTCTCCCCCCTTTTTTCCTTTCCCCCCGCTTTTTTCCCTTTTCCCTTCTTCCCTTTTTCCCTTCTCCCCTTTTTCCTTAATATTTTATCCCCTTTTTCCTTCATCTTCTCCCTTTTTTTTCATCTTGCCCTCCTTTTCCCTTAATCTTTTCCCTTTTTCCCTTCTCCCCATTTTCCCTTCTTCCCGTTTTCCCTTCTTCCCCATTTTCTTTTCTCCCCTTTTTGTTTCATCTTCTCCCTTTTTTTTATCTTGTCCCCCTTTTCCCTTAATATCTTTTCCCTTTTTCCCTTCTCCCCATTTTCCCTTACTGTCTCCTGCCCTTTCTCCTTCACCTCTTCTCCTTTTTCCTTAATATTCCATTTCCCTTCTCCCCTTTCTCCCTTCTCCCTTTTCTTTTTCCCTTCTCCCTTTTCTTTTTCCCTTCTCCCATTTTCCCTTTTCTCTTTTCCCTTAATATTTTATCCCCTTTTCCCTTCATTTTCTCCCTTTTTTTTCCCCTTTTCCCCCTTTTCCCCCTTTCCCCCTTTCCCCTTTTCCCTTAATATTTCATTCCCCTTTTTCCTTCGCCTTCTCCCTTTTTTCCCTCCTCCCCTTTCCCCTTTAATATTTTTCCCCCTTCCCCCTCTCCCGTTTTCCCGCCCGCCCCTTCCGTAGAAAGTGGAGCCTTTCAGCGTTCCCTCCAAAAAAGTGGAGCTCCCGGCCAAGAAACCGGCGCCGGCCGTGGCTGCTGCTGCTGCTGCTGATGAGGGTGACGACGATGACGACATCGACCTGTTCGGGAGCGACGAGGAGGAGGACGAGGAGGCCGCCAAGGTGCGGGAGGAGCGGCTCCGGCAGTACGCGGAGAAGAAGGCCAAGAAACCGGGAATCGTGGCCAAGTCCTCCATCCTGCTGGATGTGAAGCCGGTGAGAGTCGGGAGGGAAGGTGGGGGAATCCGCTTCTCCGGAATTCCAAAGCCTTGGAGCCAGCGGGGGTGTTCCCGCTGGGATGTGTCGCCTGGAATCCCGGGATGGTTTGGGGTGAGGAGGGACCTTAAGGATCGCGGAATTCCAACCTCCTGCTGTGGGCAGGGAATCCTGCTATGCCAGCTTGCTCCAAGCTGTTC
Organism: Empidonax traillii; assembly: GCF_003031625.1. Taxonomy (NCBI): domain Eukaryota; kingdom Metazoa; phylum Chordata; class Aves; order Passeriformes; family Tyrannidae; genus Empidonax; species Empidonax traillii. The sequence goes on from NW_020956970.1 coordinate 44,752, forward strand.
TTGGACACTTCCAGGGATCCAGGGGCAGCCACAGCTTCTCTGGGAATTGCAGCCCAGCCAAGAATTCCTTCCCAATATCCCACCTAACCCTGGGAAGCCATTCCCTGTGTCCCTCATCCTCCCTCATCCCAAACCCCCCCCTCCAGCTCTCCTGGAACCCCTTTGGAGTCTCTCCCCGCTCTCCCTGGATCCTTCCAGGCAGAAACAAACCCTCTGGGAAAAGGGCGCTTTGGATCCACCGGCTCATCCCGCTGTCCCCTCGGAATTCCGAGAGGAGAGAGCTCTGTTACCAAAACCCTTCCCGCTTTTTTTCCCCCCTCCCTCCCTCCCTCCCTCCCTCCTTCCCAAGTGGGACGACGAGACGGACATGGGGCAGCTGGAGGAGCGCGTGCGCTCCATCCGCATGGACGGGCTGCTCTGGGGGGCGTCCAAGCTCGTTCCCGTGGGATACGGCATCCGGAAACTCCAGATCCAGTGCGTGGTGGAGGATGAGAAAGTGGGAACCGACATCCTGGAGGAGGAGATCACCAAGTTCGAGGACTACGTGAGTTGTGGGAGAGGGAAGGGGGAGAGGGGGGGAGTTTGTTGGGATTTTCCCGGGAATCACCCTCCGCTCTCTCTCTCTCTCCCTGCAGGTGCAGAGCGTGGACATCGCCGCTTTCAACAAGATTTAAAGTGGGAAAAAAACGGATCCCTTTTGTTTTTTTTTTTCCCCCCACCCTCTGGAACAGGAACAATAAAAGCTGCAGATCGGAGCGGTGGTGGTTTATTCCCTCTTTTCCAGAGGGGATTCCCAGGGGGAGGGGTGGGGGGATGTTGGAGCAGCCTGGGCTGGTGGGAGGTTGGTTGTTCCCTGCTCCACTGGCAGGGGGTTTGGAATTCCAGCAGCTTTCAGGTCCCTTCCAACCCAAAGCGTTCCCTTTGGGAAAGGAAAGATCTTGGGAGAGGAGAGGGGAGGACCCAAATTTTGGGGAAGGGCTGGAAGTGCCAAAGGGGCTTCCACTCTCCTTTCCCAAGGGAGAAACTCCCGCCCTCATTCCCTACAGAAAAAAAAAAACAGGATGAATCAGCAGGAAACATCCAGGAATTGGTGGTTTGGGATGGATTTCATCCCTCCTTTCCCATCGATTCCATGCCCGGGTCACTGGGGCTGTGGGAAGGTGACATTCCTGAGTGTGTACAGGATCCCATGGAGCTGGGAATGTCCCAAATCCCTGGAGCTGGGAATGTCCCATATCCCTGGAGCTGGGAATGCCTGGTGTCCCTGTGCCTGCTGTGTCCCCTGTGTGTCTGTCGCCATCCCTGCGTGTCCCTTCCCCCTGTGTCGCGTGTCCCCCGTGTGCCACCATCCCTTCCGCTGTCGCGGGTGCCACCCACCCCGTCCCTCCCTCCCCGTGTCCCCTCCCCTGTCGCGGTGTCCCCGCCCCGCGATGGCGCCTCTGCCCGCCCTGTCCCCGGTGTCGCTTGTCCTGCGGGCACTGGTGGCACTGTGTGTCACCAGCCCGGTGTGTCCCCCTGTGCCACCATCCCTGTGTCCCGTGTGCCATCCCTGTGTCCCGCGTGTCACCATCTCTGTGTCCCGTGTGCCACCATCCCTGTGTCCCGTGTGTCACCATCTCTGTGTCCCCCTGTGCCACCATCCCCGTGTCCCGTGTGTCACCGTCCCGCTGTGTCCCGCGTGTCACCATCCCTGTGTCCCCCTGTGTCCCCATCCCCGTCCCTGTGTCCCCATCCCCGTCCCTGTGTCCCCATCCCTGTCCCTGTGTCCCCTCCCCTGTCCCGTGTCCCCTCCCTTGTCCCCGTGTCCCCATCCCCGTCCCCGTGTCCCCTCCCGTGTCCTTGTGTCCCCATCCCTGTCCCCGTGTCCCCTCCCCTGTCCCCGTGTCCCCGCCCCGCGGGGCCTCCGAACCTTCGGCTTCTCCAGCCGGGGCGTGGGGACAGCGGGGACACGGGGAGGGGACACGGGAGGGACCTGCAGGGGACACGGGAGGGAGCTGCAGGGGACAGGGACATCCCGGAGAGGGTCCCAGGGACGGGGAACGACCCCCTGGAGACCAAACCCTGGTCCACAAAAAAGGATCTTCCCACCAAAAGGTGACCTGGGACATCCCTGGGACATCCTTGGGATATTCTGGGGGACACCCCTGGGACATCCCTGGCTGATACTTTGCCTTCCCTATTCCAAGCTTCCTAATTCCAGTGAAAATCCTAATTCCAGTAAAAACCCTAATTCCAGTAAAAAACCTAATTCCAGTAAAACTCCCTAATTCCAGTAAAAACCCTAATTCCATAGAAAAACTCTAATTCCAACAAAACCCCCAAATTCCAATAAAAACCCCAAATTCCAGTAAAACCCCCTAATTCCAATAAAACCCCCAAATTCCAGTGAAAACCCCAAATTCCAGTGCAAACCCCTCTGCAGCTCCATCAGGAGGACAATCCCCATTCCCAGGGATCCTTCCCACCCTCCCTGCTTTGGATCTTCCCAGCACATTAACAGGGAAGACAATAATTAGGAGTGATTTAACGATTAACGACCTGTGGCCTGCTGGTCACTATTCCCAAAATTCCCAACAGGATGCTGGAGCATCCCGTGGCAACGCTCCATCTCTGGGCACCGTATCCTGCTTTTAGGGAACTCCAGGAAAACCGGGAATATTTTGCCGTAAATTCCTTTTTTATTTTTTTTTTTCTGTTTGTTTTTAGAGCCAAGCACCAAAAATAGAGGAATTCCCTGGACCTGTGGAAAGGCTGTCCCGAGTTTTTTTGGGAAAAGAGGAATGAAGAACAGCTTGGAGGGACAAGTGGAATTCCTCCTGTGCCCCCCTGGGATGTGATTCCCGATGTTCCGAGGGAATCAAAGCGGAACCGCTTCGGTCCCATCACTGTAGAGAAACTCCAAAAGGTCCCTTCCGGGATTTATGGATAAGGAAGAGATTTCCCTTCTCCAGGATGGACAATCCCGGCCCTTCCAGCCTCTCCTGCTCCAATCCCTTCATCACCTTCAGGGCTTTTCCTTGGAATCTCTTCCTTCGTCCAGCCCAGAACTCCAGGGGTGACTTATCCGAAGTGGAAGGATCCCCTCCCTCGGGAAATCCCAAAGTGCTCCTTTGGGGTTTTTTCCTGTTTTTTTCCCTTGGAATTCCGGTGTTTGGAAGTAGATGAAAAAAAACCAAAACCACCAGGACAGGAAGTGCAAAAAAAAAAAAAAATGAGGTGAAAACCCCGAATCCCGTGGGAATTTTGCCAAAGGGAGGGAGCAGCAGGAGCTCCAGCCCTCTCCCAGTTTTCATCTGCCAGGAATATCTGCTTTGAAAGGATATTTTCAGCTCAAGTGGTTGAAAACGAGGGGGAAAAGAAAAAAAAAAGTGCTGGATAAAGGGAAGCGCGGATAATCCAGGGACAAGGGATCTCCTGATCCATCTCCACCACAGGTTCTCCCCCTGCCCCCAAATCCGGGTGGGTTGAGGGTGTTTTCAGGGAAGGGGAAGCTGCAGATTCCGTGCAAATAAATCCCGGCGCTTCCGCTTCCTGCTGCTCCTCGGCTTCGGGAAGAACAGGAAGGTGGGGGAGGGAAAATCCCGAAATTCCAGCTGCGCCCCAAGTCCCAACCACCACGGGGGGGGCAAAGCCTGGACCTGCCAAACCTGTGGATGGCGGGATACGCCGGCAGAGCTCGGGAGCGACCGCGCTCGGCTCTTCCCGCCCCAGGGGGGTTTTTTCCCGGATTCCCGAGGCCGCTCCGTGTCACTTGTAGAGGGCCATTTTCCGGCTCTGGAACAGGTACATGTAGGCGTCACAGAAGAGCCTCTTGGCCACTCCATCCATCTCCCGAGGCTGCTCCAGGGCCAGCTCAGCCAGGGGCAGTTCCAGGTATTTGGCGACCTCCGGGCACAGCGTCACCGCGGGAATGTTGAAGCCGCTCTCGCCGCCTGGAGAGGGGGGGGGAAGGAGGGAAGACCAAGCTCAGATCCCGAAGGATGAGATCCACTCGTGCTTTTGCTTCCCAAAAGGACGGGAAGAGGTGGGATGAGGGGAGAACATCCACGTTCCAGGGTCTGAAGGGGCTCCAGGAGAGCTGGAGGGGGAATTGGGATGAGGGGTGGAGGGACGGGACACAGGGAATGGCTGCCCAGGGTTAGGGGGGATATTGGGAAGGAATTCCTGGCTGGGAGGGTGGGGAGGGGTTGGGATGGCATTCCCAGAGAAGTTATGGCTGCCCCTGGATCCCTGGAAGTGTCCAAGGAAAGCTTGGAGCAACCTAAGATAGTGGGAAGTGTCCCTTCCCATAGAAAGGGTGTTGGAATTCCTTGACCTCCAAAATTCCCTTCCAACCCAAACCATTCCATGATAAGAACAAAGTGGGAAGGAACAGGAGAACAATCCATGCCCAGCTGGGTCTGGGATTAAATCCCTGTGTTTGAACGTAGCCAGAGGATGGAATCGCTGAAATAATTCCCACCTTGGCCTGGCCATGGATGGAATCTCTGGAATAATTCCCACCTTGGCCTGGCCATGGATGGAATCTCTGGAATAATTCCCACCTTGGCCTGGCCATGGATGGAATCACCTGGAATAATTCCCACCATGGTCTGGCCATGGATGGAACCACCTGGAATAACTCCCACTTTTCCCTGGGATCTAATTCAATGGAAGCAAGATCCAGGGAGAGACTGAACTCCCTTTGTGCTGAGAGCCCAGAAATCCAACAATCCCCTCCTGTGCTCCCAACACATCCCTTAGTTTGGGCTTCCCTCCGGCCCCTCATCCCGCTTGGTGGAGTCCTGGGATCACATCCCTGCTGGGAAGGCTCTGGGATCGGAGCACGCTGGCCACATCCCAGATTTATCCAAAGGGATAAATTTATCCAAAGGGATAAATCTGGACCCTGCCGGCCCTGCCCTCAAACCCCTTCTCGGCTCTCCCCGAGAGAACAAGGACAAGGATTTTATCCCGATTTTCCCAAGGCAGGGAGTTACTTTATCCCGATTTTCCCTTCCAGGGAGAGCTCAGAAGTGGTTGGGTTATTTTTTTTGGTTTTTTGTTTTTTTTTCCTGGATGGGAAGATCCCAACAGGCAGGATCCCAGGCGGCTCTCTTGGGAAGAGCAGGAGCGGGAGCCGCACAGAAGGACCAAAGCAGGGGCAGGGAATTCCCTGGGGAATTCCCGCATTCCCGGGGCTCACCGTGCCGGTCGGCCATGCTGTCGAAGAACATCCAGTGCTGGGGGCCGGGGCCGTAGCGCACGAAGGCCACGTAGTGACTGGTCTCGATGCACAGCACCGCGAACAGCTCCAGCCGCTCCCGAGGGATCCGCCCGCCCTTCCAGCCCCGGAATTCCGCCGGGAGCCGCAGGAGAGACGGGCGGTGCCCCCCGCGCCGGGGGTGGGAATGGACCTGGGGGAGAGGGGGGGATGAGGTTGAGGGAGGGTGGGAATGGTGATGAGGGGTGGGAATGGTGCTGAGGGGCGGGAATGGTGCTGAGGGGTGGGAATGATGCTGAGGGAAATGATGGAAATGATCCCGAAGGAGGTGAAGGGAATGATCCTGAGCGAGGAGATGGGAATGATCCTGAGGGAAATGATGGGAATGATGCTGAGGGAGGGTGGGAATGCTGCTGAGGGAAATGATGAAAATGATCCCGAGGGAGGTGAAGGGAATGATCCTGAGCGAGGAGATGGGAATGATCCTGAGGGAGAAGACAGGAATGATGCTGAGGGAGAACACGGGAATGGTCCTGAGGGGATGGGAATGATGCTGAGGGAGGGAATTGGAATGATCCTGAAGAGATGATGGGAATGATCCTGAGGGAGGGGTGGGAATGATGCTGAGGGAGGGTGGGAATGGTCCTGAGGGGATGGGAATGGTGCTGAGGGAGGGAATGGGAATGATCCTGAGGGAGGGGTGGGAATGATGCTGAGGACGATGATGGGAATGATGCTGAGGGGATGGAAATGATGCTGAGGGGAGGAGGTGGGAATGATCCTGAGAGAATTGGAATGATCCTAAAGAGATGATGGAAATGATGCTGATAAAGAGATGGGAATGATCTCAAGGGTGGGGACAGGAATGATCCTGAGGGGATGGGAATGATGCTGGGGAAGGGGTGGGAATGATCCTGAGGAAGGAGTGGGAATGATCCCAAGGGAGGGGATGGGAATGATCCTGGGGGAGGGTGGGAATGATGCTGAGGGAAGAGACAGGAATGATCTCGAGGGAGGGAATTGGAATGATCCTGAAGAGAGAATGGAAATGATGCTGAGGGAGAAGATGGGATTGATGCTGAGGGAGGGTGGGAATGGTCCTGAGGGGATGGGAATGGTGCTGAGGGAGGTGAAGGGAATGATGCTGAGGGAAATGATGGAAATGATCCCGAGGGAGGTGAAGGGAATGATCCTGAGCGAGAAGATGGGAATGATCTTGAGGGAGAAGATGGGAATGATGCTGAGGGAGATGATGGGAATGATCCCGAGGGAGATGATGGGAATGATGCTGAGGAAGCGGTGGGAATGATGCTGAGGGAATAAGAGTGATCCTGAAGAGATGATGGAAATGATCCTGAGGGAGGGATGGGAATGATGCTGAGGGGATGGGAATGATGCTGAGGAAGGATTGGGAATGATGCTGAGGAAGGATTGGGAATGATGCTGAGGAAGATGATGGGAATGATGCTGAGGAAGATGATGGGAATGAAGCTGAGGGGATGGAAATGATGCTGAGGGGAGGAGGTGGGAATGATCCTGAGGGAGATGATGGGAATGATGCTGAGGAAGGGGTGGGAATGATCCTGAGGAAGGAGTGGGAATGATCCCAAGGGAGGGGATGGGAATGATCCTGAGGGAGGGTGGGAATGATGCTGAGGGAAGGGATGGGAATCATCCTGAGGGAGGGAATTGGAATGATCCTGAAGAGATGACGGAAATGATCCTGAGGGAGATGATGGGAATGATCCTGAGGGAAGGGATGGGAATTATTCTAAAGGAAGGGGATATGCTGGGATTGATGGGGGGGGGATGGATTGACCCTGGGAGAGGGGACAGGGGTCACATTCCCAGTGTATTCCCAAATTATCTGACTCCTGGATGGTTGGGAATGCTGTTGTGGCAGCAGCCTGGCAGGAAGAAGCTGGAAGTGGAGCCTGTCACCCTCTGAGAATTGTGGGAATGCTCAGGGGGAGGGATCAGCAGCCAGTTTGTGCAGGATTAAGGGTTTTTTTATGGAATAGATTGGGATTTGTGGGGTTTTATAGAATAGGTTGGGATTTGTGGGGGTTTATGGAATAGGTTGGGATTTGTGGGGGTTTATAGAATAGGTTGGGATTTGTGGGGGTTTATGGAATAGGTTGGGATTTGTGGGGGTTTATGGAATAGGTTGGGATTTGTGGGGGTTTATGGAATAGGTTGGGATTTGTGGGATTTTATGGAATAGGCTGTCCAGAGAACCCGTGGATGTCTCATCCCTAGAAGTGTCCAGGACCAGGTTGGACAGGGCTTGGAGCAACCTGGGACAGTGGGAAGTGTCCCTGCCCATGGCAGGGGGTTGGAATTCCATGCTCCTTAAGCTCCCTCCCAACCTGAGCCATTCCACGATTTTAGGATTCCACGATTCCTCAGGCTCTGTGTAAGCAGAGGGTTCATTCCCTGCGGGAACGACTCCCAGGAGGGAAAGGGGCTCTGTGCCCAACATCCAGGGGAATTCCAGGGAGATTCCAACCCCGTCCGGAGCGGGAATTCCGGGAGCATCCATGGGAAATACCTGTCTGGAGCAGGAGCTGCAGAACTGCTTGAGCCCCGTGGCTGCGAACACCCCATCCTTGAAACATTCCAGGCACTCCAGGGTGGCCACATCTCCACACAGGCAGCATTCCCTGGGACCTGCAGGAAGGAGCCACCAGAGGGCTGGGCCTTTTCCACATCCCACCTCCAAATCCAGGCGGGAATTTTTCCCCCCCCCCCCCCCCACCATCCCGAGAGTTCCCAGCCCGTCATTCCCGACTCACTGTCCAGCAGCAGGTCTGTTATATCCAGCTCCAGGGAAGGGAGGATCTTGCTGAACATTTTATATTCCTTCCCGAAACGGGGCATTTGGATGATGAAGCAGGATGGGATCTGGGTGGGGGGGAAAAAAAAAGGGAAAACACAGAGGGGGGAAAACGGAGTGGGAAGAGGCGGAGCTCGAAGGTTCTCCTCTAAATTTGGGAATGAAGATTTCCCTGCTGAATATTCACGGGATAAAAGGGGGAAAAGGGGGAAAGCTGAGCCCGTTTTCCCAAGCCAGGCTTGGATTCAGG